>NC_057805.1:460396156-460404281 GCF_018294505.1 Triticum aestivum | reverse complement strand
GGTTATAAAGGGGGGGGGGCGGCAACTGCTTGGGGGAGGGGACACGACCTCGGGAGGCGTGTCCCGCGCGGACACGGCGGCGGCGGCGCTCGGGAGTCCGGTCCCGAGCCGGAGCGGGAGGCGGCGGCGCGCTGGGCTTCGGCCCGCTCGGCTGGGCCGTTGGCCCAGTCGGGCGTCGTGTTTTTTTAATATATTCCGCCGAGAAGGAAAAATCCTAATAAACTATAAAAAATTCTAAAAATGCCAAAAACAATTTTCACCGTCTAAATAAAATATTTAGAACATAGTGAACATTTTTCTAGCCTAAAATGCAATTTTGAAAAAAATGCATATTTTTCTAATTCAATTAAATCTCGAATAAAAATCCAAAATAAAATATTTATTTGATTTTAACATTTTTCCTCCAATATTTCTTTTATTTTGGAGAAGTCATTTTACCTCCTCTCATTTGTTTTTATATTGGAAATATTTCGGAGAGAAAAATATTAAACCAAATTGATCCTCTTTTCAAATTTGAGAAATTCAAATATGAAAATAATGAAATCCCCAATTCTCTCTGTGGGTACTTGAGTTGCTTAAGATTTCAAGGATCGCAAACGAAATGCAAATAAAATATGATATGCATATAATGACCTATTATAACATCCGAATTGAAAATTAGGATGTTACAAACCTACCCCCCTTAAGATGAATCTCGCCCTCGAGATTCGGGTTGGCTAGAAAATAGGTGTGGGTGATCTTTCCGTAGGTCTTCCTCTCGCTCCCAGGTGGCTTCATCCTCGGTATGGTGGCTCCACTGAACTTTGCAAAACTTGATAACCTTGCTGCGTGTGACTCGGCTAGCAAACTCGAGAATCTTAACAGGTTTCTCCTCATAGGTCAGATCACTTTCCAACTGAATTGCTTCCAGGGGCACTCTATCTCTCAGAGGAATATCAGCAATCTCAGCATGACACTTCTTCAACTGGGAAACATGAAACACATCATGTACTCCTGACAGTCCTTCGGGTAACTCCAACTTGTAGGCCACTTCTCCCATACGTTCCAAAACTCGGTATGGTCCTACAAATCTCGGGGCTAACTTTCCCTTAACTCCAAAACGCTTAACTCGTCGCAGAGGCGACACACGAAGATATGCTCTGTCTCTGATTTCATAGACTACCTCCTTGCGCTTTGAATTTGCATAACTCTTCTGCCTGGACTGAGCTACCTTCAGTCTATCTCGAATCAACTTAACCTTCTCTTCAGACTCCTTGATCAAATCTGGTCCAAACAACTTACGGTCTCCAACTTCATCCCACATTAATGGTGTCCTGCACCTCCTTCCATACAAAGCTTCGAAAGGTGCCATCTTCAGACTAGCTTGATAACTGTTGTTGTATGAGAACTCAGCGTATGGCAAATTATCATTAATCTAGCGCACAAGCTCTCAACATGTCCTCCAGAATCTGATTGACTCTCTCGGTATGTCCATCTGTCTGCGGATGAAAGGTTGTACTGAACTCTAGCCTGGTACCCAAAGTCTGGTGCAGCTGATGCCAAAACTTTGAAGTAAACTGAGTCCCCATGGTCCTCGGAACTCCATGCAGACATACGATCCTGGTCATATATATCTTGGCCAACTTCGCACTCGTATAGGTGGTTTTCACTGGGATAAAGTGAGCCACTTTGGTCAAACGATCCACTACACCCAGATAGAATCATATCCCAGTCGGGTCCTACGTAATCCGGTGACAAAATCCATGCCAAGCTTGTCCCACTTCCATTCGGGTATCGGCATAGGTTGCAGTAGTGCTGCTGGCTTCTGATGTTCTACCTTCACTCTCTGACATACATCACATACGGCTACATACTCGGCAATATCCTTCTTCATACCAGTCCACCAGAAACGCTCCTTCAAATCCAAATACATCTTGGTGTTTCTGGGGTGTATCGAGTATGGCGAGTCATGGGCCTCCTGAAGTATTAACTTCCTGATCTCTGCATTATTAGGTACATAGACACGGTCCTCAAACCACAAAGTGTCGTGCTCATCATCACGAAATCCTTTGGCTTTTCCTTTACTCATTTTCTCCTTTATCTCAGCAATCTCCTTATCATCCTTTTGAGCTTCTTGAATCTTTCCCAATAATGTTGATTGAACCTCCATTGCTGCTACAAAACCTCTAGGAACTATCTCCAAACGAAGCTCCCTGAGGTCTTCGGCCAACTCCTCTGGTAATCCTCCGCTTATGAGGGTATTGGCATAACTCTTCTGGCTTAAAGCGTCTGCTACGACATTGACCTTGCCTGCATGATAGTGCAACTTCATATCATAATCCTTTATAAGCTCCAACCATCTCCTTTGCCTGAGATTCAGCTCCTTCCGTGTAAAAGTGTACTTCAAACTCTTGTGATCCATGTACACATCACAACGGTTTCCAATAAGAAAATGTCTCCAGGTCTTGAGTGCATGAACTACAGCTGCTAACTCCAAATCATGCATGGCATAATTCAACTCATGCGGTCGAAGCTGACGTGAGGCGTATGAAACAACTCTTCCGTCTTGCATAAGTACACCTCCAAGTCCTAAGCGAGAGGCGTCGCAATACACTTGGAAATCCTTGCGTATATCCGGCAGAGTCAGCACTGGGGCTGTAACCAAACGTTTCTTCAGCTCCTAGAAACTGGCCTCACACTCTTCGGTCCACTTGAACTTAGTGTCCTTCTTCAACAGCTCCGTCATAGGCTTCACAATCTCGGAGAAATTCTCAATAAACCTCCGATAATATCCCGCGAGTCCAAGAAAACTGCGGATCTCTCCTACTGAGGTGGGTGCCAGCCAATCGGTGACTGACTGAACCTTGGTAGGGTCTACTGCTATACCTTCTCCTGATATAACATGTCCAAGGAATCCAACCTCTTTTAACCAAAACTCACATTTGCTGAACTTGGCATAAAGTTGATGTTCCCTGAGCTTCTTGAGAACTAAACGCAAATGCTCCTTGTGCTCCTCTTCTTTCTTCGAGTATACCAAAATATCATCAATGAACACCACAACAAACTTATCCAAGAACTCCATGAACACCTTATTCATCGTACTCATGAAATAGGGAGGGAATTAGTCAATCCAAATGACATAACCATGTACTCATATAGCCCGTACCTTGTAGTAAAAGTTGTCTTAGGTATATCCTGTTCTGGGATCTTCAGCTGGTGGTATCCTGATCGCAGATCGATCTTGGAGAATACTTTAGCTCTTTGCATCTGGTCAAACAAATTGTTGATCATCGGTAGTGGGTACTTGTTCTTGATCGTCACTTCATTCAACGCACAATAATCAACAACCATTCTCAAAGATCCATCCTTCTTCTCAACCAAGAGCACTGGGGCTCCCCACAGTGACAAACTTCGTTGAATGTAACCTTTCTCCAGTAACTCCTTAATCTGCTTCTTAATCTCCTCCAGATCATTTGCGAGCATCCGGTATGGTCTCTTTGATATCGGTCCGGTGCCTGGCAACTGCTCTATCAAAAACTCAATGTCTCGATCGGGCGGCATGCCTGGTAGTTCCTCTGGAAATACATCTGGGTAATCCTTCACTACAGGCACTTCCTCCTGTACAACTCCTGAGAGGGAATTTACTTGGGTTCTCTTTGGCGCATTCCTGGATACATACTTAATCCTTTTTCCCTCTAGAGTGGTGAGAAGTATCGACTTACTAGCACAGTCAATGTTTCCTCCATACTTCGACAATCAATCCATGCCTAGTATTATATCCAATCCTTGTAACTCCAAAATTATTAGGTCAGAGGGGAAAACATGGCTGCCAATGGTTAAGGGTAACCGATCACACCATCGGCTGGCCATATACTCTGCTCCTGGCGAGCTTACTAACATGGGTGACCTAAGGGCTAAAGTGGGTAGCTTAAACTTGTCCACAAATCCCCTTGAAATGTATGAATGTGATGCACCAGTATAAAAAAGAACACGAGCGGTAAATGACTTAACCAAAAACTTACCAATCACCGCGCCAGGCTGATCTTCAACCTCCTCCACGTGGATGTGGTTCACCTGACCCCTGGTGAAGGGATTGGGCTTCTTCCCAGAGCTTCCATTCCCATTGCCATTCTTCAGCTCAGAACAATCGTTGGCGTAGTGCCCAGTCTTCTCGCACTTGTAACAGGTGACATGACTCAGATCCTTCTTAGCGGGTGTTGCTGGGTTGGAACGATTCTGGTTGCTGGTTGCTCCATTCCCATTTCCATTCCTGGGACCGCTGTGGTTATGGGAACTTCCTCCATTGTGAGTGTGTCCTCCATGGTTATGGGTAAACCCTCCCGGGTTAGGAGTAAAACGAGGTTTCTGCGCTGCTCCAGAGTTATACTTCCCTTGCCCATATTTCCTTTTGCAGCTCTCTATCTGCTGCTGCTTCCCTTCAATCATATGTGGCCTGTCTACCAACTCCTGGTAGTTAGCAAATGTTGCCACCATCAACTGCATGCTTAGTTCATCATTCAGCCCTTCCATAAACTTTTCCTGCTTCGCGACATCTGTGGCCACATCATCCGGGGCATAACGAGCTAACTTACTGAACTCATCCACGTACTGCCCCACAGTATGATTTCCCTGGCATAAGTTGCGAAACTCACGCTTCTTCATGCTCATAGCTCCAGTTGAGACATGTGTTGTGCGGAATGCTTGCTGAAACTGATCCCAAGTGACATTGGCTATGGGAAATTGGCTGCGGGTCCATCCAATTAATGTGCGGCAAAACGCACCTTCTCAGCATCTGTGCAACATGTGGTGGTCAACTCCCTTCCAATCCTGCGTAGCCAGTCATCAGCAACAATCGGCTCTGTGCTACTGGAAAACAGCGGCGGATTCAACCTCAGGAAACAGGCTAAGTTGTCAACTAGAGGTGGTGGCGGTGGGTTGTTGTTGTTGCCTTGGTTCTGTACTAGTAGTTGCATCAAGGCATTCTGCTGTTGGATCAACTGAGTGAGCTCCGGTGGGAAGACAAATCCGGGGTCACGTCTCGGAGGCATCTGATGGGTTTAGAGGGAAGAGGTAAGAATAGAGTGAGGTCTAGTGAGAAAGCACTACCCATATGCACATGAGACAAACACATTCATATCACACCAATCAATTCAAACAAGGGCATACAATCGATCTAACTACCGTTACAAAATACTCGGACTACTACTATATACATGGGGGAAATACTACTGATAATATGGTGGTCATCTAGAAATTTGGATCAGTGGAAGACTCCATGATATCTGCTCCAGCTTCGTCTTCGTAATCATTATCACTACTGTCGGGGTCGGAGTCGGTGTCGTCGATGATGATGTAGTCCTCGGGGTGGTCGTCATCTCCTCCTGGCACGAGGTCTCCCATGAGTACTCCTAGCTTCCTTGTCAGGTCGTCATTCTTCTCTACTAGTATTGTGATTTCCTCCTCGTAACCGTCGCGTGTAGACTTGAGTTCTTCCTCTAGCTCCAAGTTCCTGGTCATCACCTTTTTCAGTTCTATCATGCTTGCGCACATTTGGTTTAACTCCTGGATGAAAGATGCAATGGACCTGTCCCTCCTGGTGCTGATCATCTCCTATTGCTCATCTTGGCGCCCACATATCTGGTAGATGGTGTCCTTAAGATCCTTGTGATAAACTTCGCCGATGCGTCCCATGGCGATGTGGGCTGCCATGCTCTTACCTAGCCTACAGGTTGGTGCATCAAAGGAAACTTCTCCCAAATTTTCCTTTTAGCAATCCTTACATTAGAAGTGGCGCGTTTTAAATTGAGTATCCGTTTCCCTCCTTTTCCCGCTAGGATCGGAAATCCTACTCTATGGGCTCAATAACTGGCGTGAATGTCCTTCCTGGAACTTGAACTCGAATCATCCAACGCTCCTCTTCTGGTAAAGTGGCGGTGTAGGTCCCAGTGAAGCTTGGTATTCCGATGTTCAGGTACCTAGTGACTTCCTTCAAGTGTCTCCCAAAAGGTGTGTCTTCATCCGGTTGTGCAAATTTGTTCCTTGGGTCCGCCATCCTATAAGTGGAAAATGGAGAGGATTCAGAAATGAGTAGAGAAGAGTGACCTATGGCTTATCTTAGTGGTAGTGTCCTACAATCAGCGTGTGCTCTGATACCATCTTGTAGCAATCCGACCTCGGACGGTCAAATATCTGTGCATAAGTGTCATCCCTGGATCGATAATGCTGACACACACAGTACTTGAAGGATTTATAACAGAGTGCAATCACACACTTATTACATCCAATGTCTCAAAAGAGAACTTATTACAATAATATGGCTTAAGGCCATCTAAATAAGATAACTGCAGAAGCATCAAAAGGTAAATGAGTCCATCAACTCCAACGGCATAGCTGAGTGCACGACAACGACCTAGCGCACCTTACTCTTCGTCTGAAAAGTCTGCAACATAATACGTTGCAGCCCGAAACGGGTAAACACATGGAATATGCTGGCAAAATAACACATTAGAGCAATGAACAGGTAAAAGCTATCACAACATGCATTTATGGCTGGTGGAGGCTCTATGGTTAACAAGTTTTTGCGAAAAGCCAATTTTTCCCTACAACAAAGGAATATATTTTCTTTAACTATCATGGTAGTTGATAAACATTGAGAATGGTAACCCCATCTCAATCCCAATTAAACAGTATTTCCAACCCAACAAATTAATTTAGAGTGATGAGATCAACATGATAATTCAAGAACCAGATACTCAAGATGTCCATAACCGGGGACATGGCTAACCATGATTAGTTTGGTCACTCTGCAGAGGTTTGCGCACTTTTCCCCACAAGACTCGATCTCCTCCATGGAATTCTCGCACTTCATGGTGTTTGAGAAAGGGATGACCGAGACACAGTCTTTCAGAAGCATTAACTCTTTCGACGGGTAAACCGTACCACCTACATCCCCTACATCTGCTAGTTTACCACTGAAAGAGGTCACACAACATACTCAACTATGCCAGAGCCCATAATCGCTTGTGGCTGCACACGGAAGTTTTCTAGCTTGAATAATATTATGATACCTTTGAGCCTGGGTGGTGAACCATAGGATGATCACACGGATGCCCCGGGATCTCCTTGGACAACACTGGATTCCCAGGTGCCCACAAACAATCCACCCAGATGTGTATTTAAGTAGCCACCTTAAGTTAACCATTAATTAACAATCTCAGATCTGTCATAGATACACTCAAACCCAAACCACGTCTACTAGCATAGCATAGCGGTATAAGCATAACGTAGAAGTAACTCCCAAGGGTTCGATATAAAGACAATAGGTTCTACCTCATCAACTACTTCCCAATACCCACATGTTAAGAGATCCTACTCACGCAATGTTTGAGGGTTGAACTAATGCATAGAAAACTGGGTAGTAAAGAAGTATGATCAATGTGTTACTTGCCTTGCTGACGATCTGCAAGCCCTAGTGACTCGTAGTAGCACGCTTCGCACTCCGGAAATTCTATCACAAATAAACAATAGCATACATAAGCACTCAAGCATAGATGCAAGGGTAAAACTCAAATAATGAAATCCAAACTAAAAGTTCAACTGAAGAGCTTTGATTTGCAAAAATAATCAATCAAATCGGAGCTACGAAACTCAAACTTCGGTCAAAAGAAGTTCAAAATCAAATCTGCATGAAAACAAATTTTAAATTGTCAAAACCATGTTCAAGTTAATTAACTAGAAAGAGGGGTTCGAGAGGTAGATTTTGGCGTTGGTTTCACTAGATTTGGACAAACGGTTAAAAAGTTGCGAGGGTTTGAAGATCAGGGGCTAATCTGTGATAAAAATAATCGCGGATATATCCTTGGCCGAAAATAAAAGAAAAAGAAAAAGACTACGACGCGAACGTCCGCTAACAGAGGAAAACGAGCAAATTTGTTAGTTATAAGAACTAAACGAACGAACGTTCGTAGAATAAACTAACCGAAGAAAACCGAGAAAACCCGATCTAGAAAAAAACGATCTAGGGTTTACCGAAAAAACGAACGGTTTTATACGGTTTAACCGGAAAGACCGGCAGCGAGATCCGGCGGGCGGCGGCGTGATCCGGCAAGGCGGGGCGGCGTGCGGCGGCGTGGGCGATGGCGGCGCG
>NC_057805.1:460376181-460395696 GCF_018294505.1 Triticum aestivum | reverse complement strand
GGTGGGGAGGGGCGGCGGCGGTGCGGGTTATAAAGGGGGGGTGGCTGCTTGGGGGAGGGGCACGGCCTCGGGAGGCGTGTCCCGCGTGGACACGGCGGCCGCAGCGCTCGGGAGTCCGGTCCCGACCCGGAGCGGGAGGCGGCGGTGCGCTGGGCTTCGGCCCGCTCGGCTGGGCCATTGGCCGAGTCCGGCGACGCGTTTTCCTTTTTTTAAAATATATTCCACCGAAAAGGAAAAATCCTAATAAACTATAAAAAAATCGAAAAATGCCAGAAACAATTTTCACCGTCTAAATAAAATATTTAGAACATAGTGAACATTTTTCTGGCCTAAACGTGCAATTTTGAAAAAATGCATATTTTTCTAATTCAATTAAATTTCGAATAAAAATCCAAAATAAAATATTTATTTGATCTTAACATTTTTCCTCCAATATTTCTTTTATTTTGGAGAAGCCATTTTGTCTCCTCTCATTTATTTTTATATTGGAAATATTTTGGAGAGAAAAATATTAAACCAAAATGATCCTCTTTTCAAATTTGAGAAAATTCAAATATGAAAATAATGAAATCCCCAACTCTCTCCGTGTGTCCTTGAGTTGCTTAAGATTTCAAGGATTGCAAACATAATGCAAATAAAATATGATATGCATACGATGACCTATGTATAACATCCGAATTGAAAATTGGGATGTTACATCCGATCTCGGAGGGGCTCCCGCCCCTCCGCCGCCATGGAGACCATGGACCAGAGGGGGAACCCTCCTCCCATCTAGGGGGAGGCCAAGGAAGAAGAAGAAGGAGGGGGCTCTCTCCCCCTCTCTCCCAGTGGCGCCAGAGTGCCGTCGGGGCTAGGATCGTGACGGCGATCTACATCAACAATCTTGCTACCGTCAACACCAACTTTCTCCCCCTCTATGCAGCGGTGTAACACCTCTTCCCCCCGCTGTAATCTCTACTTAAACATGGTGCTCAACTCCATATATTATTTCCCAATGATAGATGGTTATCCTATGGTTTTTGAGTAGATCCGTTTTGTCCTGTGGGTTAATCGTGATCTTGGTTGGTATGATTGTATATTTTATTTATGGTGTTGTCCTACGGTGCCCTCCGTCTCATGCAAACATGAGGGGCCCCCGCTATAGGGTGTTGCAATATGTTCATGATTTGCTTATTGTCAGTGTTGCGGGAGTGAAAGAAACTTAAACGTGGATAGGTGGGTTATGGCGTATGGGAGTAAAGAGGACTTGATACTTAATGCTATGGTTGGGTTTCACGGCCTTAATGATCTTTAGTAGTTGCGGATGCTTGCTAGAGTTCCAATCATAAGTGCATATGATCCAAGTAGAGAAAGTATGTTAGCTCATGCCTCTCCCTCATATAAAATTACAAGAATGATTACCGGTACTTGTTATCGATTGCCTAGCGACAAATAACTTTCTTGTTGACAAAAGCTATCCACTTTTATTACCTTGCAATTTATTCATAGTTCTATTCTCACAAAGTACTTATAGTTTTATCCTTCCATAATATTTTTATACTTGTTTCCGGTAAAGCAAACATCAAGTGTGCGTAGAGTTGTATCGGTGGTCGATAGAACTTGAGGGAATATTTGTTCTGCCTTTAGCTCCTCGTTGGGTTCGACACTCTTATTTATCGAAGAAGGTTACAAAAGATCCCCTATACTTGTGGGTTATCACAAGGTACTCCCTCCATCTAGGTGTATAAGTTACTTTACGAAAACCAAATAATCCCAAAACACTTAGGCGCGGTGCATTAACTCCCACCTCGTTTCTTGTTTCTTGATATATCAACCAATAAGAGATGTGGGCGTGCATGTTTTCAATGACTCGAGACTACCAAACACGACATGAAGTGGTTAGTTCATTGCATGCAATGCTATTAATTAGAAAATAAACATTAAGTTCTCTTGTTTTTCTCTCCTTGGTCACAGTGCACAACCAAAGATGACTTATTCACTTGGACGGAGGGAGTAATATAAAATATTGTGAGTACAGACGCTCTACCGCGGGGTTCTTTGCTCCTTCTCGCTCGTCAGGAATCTATGAGGATGTTTGGTTCATAGACACACCACGTAGAATCAATGAGGTGAGTGTTTGGTTCAAGCCACACCTTAGTCAAGCCACACTTGGACCCCACATGGCATACACACAAAAAATAAGGCAAGATTCCCTTAGGCTTGCCAACTTATGGCTCTCATTTTGATGAATTAACCTTTGGCAAGCTTGGCAAAAATGTGTGGCAAAGTGTGCAATGCTAGGCCTGGAACCAAACAGCCCCTTTGCCATAACTAATCTTAGGCAAAGTGTGGCTGCCACAAAAAGTGTGGCTATGGCCACCACAAATGTGGCAAGATTTGGCAAAAAAATTGAGCCTATGACATGTGGACCATATAACTAGAGAAGTGTGGCAAGCCACAAGTGTGGCAATGAACCAAACCCATGTCTAAGATGTTGTGGCATGACTAAGGTTAGACGTGGCAACCCTAGGCTGGGAACCAAACATGCCCTATGTTCTTCCACTCTCTTTTTTACGCGAGCTTTGTTCATCCTTTTGCCAACACGCGGGACATCTAAAATCAAGGTGCACGTGTCATGCAAGAAAATGGAGATAAGCAGTGCGTAAGTGAATCGTGCACTTCGATGGCACCTAGTACGATGCAATATTTTTTCTCCTCGATGGCATGTGAATAGTGCACGTACTCAATGACGGAGCACGGGATGGTAGCCATGGACATGGTTGGCCCTTTTTGGAGAGAGTACTAAATAACTTTGATGTGCCCTGTCAACTCGCGGAATGGCGAGCTCCCTCGCCAACGCGTGCGCGATGGCTCGCAGCACGAGGAGAAACTTTTGCTCACAAGCGGTGGACGTGGAGCAGTTCATTTGGTGTCGGATTGCCAGAAGTACTGTCGGTGTACAAAAGAAGGGGCGCACCTTTGTACCCCTTTACCTGTGCATGGACAGTCAGAGCCGCGCCCACGGCCACACCAAGCAGAGCAGGGGAGGTGAATCGAGGTAAAACCGAAGCCCGGGGCAAGCCAGAGCAACACCAACACCAAGACCACAAAGAGCAGAGGGACGAAGCAGGTTCCCCCGGCAAGACCCTTGCCGGGGCGGCTCGCCCACACCAGCGGAGTGAGCCACCCTCGAGCCCACGGGTTCCAACTCAGCCAACCACGTTGGAACTAGGGCTCGGGAGGCACCTCCATGGTGGCATGCAGATCTTTGTCAAGACCAAGGTTCAAGATCAGATGAGGATTAAAAGACAAACAGCCCTCGGCAAGATCCTTGCCGAGGAAGGCCACAAGACCCCCGGCAAGATCCTTGCTGGGGACGACAGCGCGCCACGACAAGACCTTGCCGGGCAACCTGGCAAGGCCCTCGCCAAGGGCACCAGCAGGGCCACTGCCAGGCCCGCACCAACCAAGTCTCCGCCGCCGTTCGCATGCAGCTGCCAGCTCAACCAACTGAGCAGGCACCTGCGTGGCAACATGCAGCTCCCAGGCCAACTCATCAAGCGCCTGCGTGGCGGCATGCGGATCTTCGCGAAGGCTCCACCACCACGCCACCTCAGCTGCCTGCCTGCCTACATGGCGCCGCACGCATCGCTGGCCAGGGCGCGTGTCGAAGCGAGGAGGAGCGGCGGCGGACGGGACGGGCCTCGCCCCCGTCCCCGATAAAGCTAGGGGACACCTCAGCGGTGCATTAAATGCGTCTTGTCCTGTAATACGAGCGATAAGCTCGCAATACTGTACGCCCTTCCACCTCCTGTATGCCACTGTGGCAGCCCCTTTCGACTATAAAAGGAGGCCCATGGCATACTGGAGGAGGATTCGGCTCTTTGGAACCACGCACCCCACCATAGCTAGTTTGAGAGCTCAAGAACTCTCTGAAATACACCCACCAAAGCAGGACTAGGGTTTTACGCATCTTCACGGCCCGAACCTGGGTAAACGATCCTTGTCCTGGCTACTAATCCTGCTCTTCTCGCAACCCTGTGCCCCGACAACCGTAGTAGGGATTCTTGTGATCCCATAGGTGTCGTTCCACACCGACATCTTTGGCGCGCCAGGTAGGGGGGCGCAATTGCGAGAATCTGTTCTAGTAGCTAGCCTAGCGTTTCTTCATCGCCATGGATCCCAAGAAGAAGACGGCCACGGCGATCGGCTCGTCGGGGGCCGAGCGGCCCATGCCAGTATGGGCGAGCAGCGGACCGGTCGCGGACAGAACCCGAGCCGCGGTCCGCGAGCACCAGCATCGCCTAGCAGTCAGAGCCTAGCGAGTAGCGCCGTTCGCGCGCCAGGGGACGGGCCGCACATCACCAAGTCTAAAGATGGGGCTGGGCCCCCCATAGGCAGCGCGGGGCCCTCCAGGAGTGTCGTTGTGCCACCCACGGGCGGCGCAACAACCTCCAAGACGCCCATGCCGGCGACCACTGCGCTCTTCCCATGGTGTGTGCGACGAGCAGCGTCACCACGCTGGTGACCCTGGGCACCGCCGTGGGAAGAGCCCTGTGCGTCGTCCACAGGACGAAGGAGTTTAGCATGCCCGCCGAAGTGCTGGCGAAAATGTCGCGCAGCCCCTGGGTCGTGGTGGAGCTCCTTCTAACTTGGTTAGAAGTCGAAGCGCGCCACGGTCCACAAAGCTGTCGCCGCCACCCACGCCAGCAGAATCTTTGGCACGCGCGCAGCTACTCCTCGACTTCCCTCCTGCTGCGGAGAAGCTCAACGAGTGGAGAGCCACCATCCGGAGCCTCGTCGCCATCGCCAACAAAGACGATCCGCGACCAGTGGGGCCCTCGGGCCGGCGCTCCACCGAGCCACCACATGCCAGCGCTGGGAGGGCCGGGGGTGCTGCGGCCACGGTGCACTCTCCTCCTCCTCGCCAGCCGCCGCGGGTGTCGGCCCATCGTGACGACGCTTGTGATAACATCGTCCGACCCGCGGACCCATCACGACCAGCGCCAAGTTCTTCGAGAACGAGCTCACGAAGATGCTCGAACCACTATCGAGCGCCGGCGCAATACACGCCACCAGTCGGACAAGCGGGCGGGACCCGCTATGGACCACCCAGCACCGGGGGGCTCCGGCGGCCTACCTTACAAGGTGGGCTGCCCGGCCTTTACCCGCGAGCTGCGGCAGTTCCAGTGGCTGTCCCACCGCAAGTTCAAGCCCGACGTCGGCGAGAAGTACACTGGCAAGACCCATCCGTCCAAGTTCCTCAGCATCTACACCATCGCGATGTAGGCTGCTGGAGCTTGCGATGACAAGGTGCTTGCCAATTATTTCCCGCTGGCGCTGAAGCCCAATGTTATGTCTTGGTTGATGCACTTGCCGGCGGACTCCATTTCTTCTTGGTCGGATCTGTGCCATGAGTTCATTGGCACCTTCATGGGAGGCCACCAAGCTCATGGCCAGGCCAGTGATCTACATATCATTCCCCAGAAGGAAGGGGAACCCCTACGCAAGAACATCTAGAGATTCAGCCGGGTGCAGTACAACATCCCCGACGTTCATCCCGCCGATGTGATCAGCGCGTTCCATCAGAACATGCGCAGCTGCAAGATGCGCGAAGTGCTGGCGATGACCAATGTTAAGGATGTGGCCGAGCTCTACGTTCTGGCCGATAGATGCGCCCAGGCTGAAGAGGGAAGGAAGTACCCCGGCAAAGATGCCAGTGCGGAAACCGACTCTACCGACGAAGACGCCGCCACCCCGACAAAGAAGGGCCGGCGTCGCAACAAGAAACGCAAGGGCAAGGCCGTACTTGCCGTCGAGGGTTCTGACGACACCGGCGCTGCCAAGAAGGTCAAGGCAGACGGCCCCGACAAGGAGATGGCCGGGTGCGCCGCCTGCCGGGCCTTAGCAGTTGCCGATAAGCCAGGGGGCTCCGGCAAGCAGTACTGCAAGATCCACCGCACCAAGGGCCACGACCTCCAGAACTGCCGACAAGTCGAGCTGCTTGCTGAAAAGCAAAAGGCCGAGTATGAAAGGCGGGACAAGGAGAAGGGTCAGGACGATGCCCAGGGATCCGGCAAGAAGCGTGGCGGCCAAGGAAGCCCCCCCGGCAAGGACAACCAGCAAGAGAGGCCCGCCCGGAGCCATGACAAGAAACAAGAAGACGATGATCACGACGAGGACAATGAGTCCTGTGAGCAAGAGTTCTAGAAGGCTACGGAGGCCATGTGCTTCGATGGTGGCGCCTCGCTGCATACTTCTCACCGCCAGGTCAAGCAGTGGGCGTGTGAGATTACAACAGCTGAGCCGTCGTTCGACGCTCAGATCTGCTGAAGTGGTCCAGCACGCCCCTCATCTTTGACGCCGAGGACCACCCTGACCGCACAACCGCGGTCGGGTGTTTGCCATTGTTGGTCTCACCAATGATACGCAACCTCAAGTTGAACAAGATGTTGGTTCACGGCGGGGCCGGCCTGAATTTGATCTTGCCCGTCGTGATCAAAATTCTGCAAATTCCTGATGGAGACCTCGAGGAAACGTGCACGGTTCAATGGGTCAATCTGGGGAGGAGCTAGCCGAAGGGGAAGGTCACACTGCCCGTGACGTTTGGAGGGGAGTTGAACTACAGGACGGAGAGGATCATCTTCGACGTGGCCGAGATCCCCTTGCCCTACAACGGGATCCTTGGCCGCCCGGCACTAGCCAAGTTCATGGCGGCGTCACATTACGCCGACAACATGCTAAAGATGCCCGGGCCGTTGACCATCATGTCCGTCCCCTCCGACAAGAAGGACGTGCTGATTTGCGCCGACCAACTCTACCGGGAAGCAATTGCAGCAGCTGCCGTCAAGGCACCTGCTCCTACCGCTGAAGGCCCGGGAGGGAAGAAGAAGCCCGGCAAGACCTCTCGCACCCACTCCGGCAAGCACACCTCTTTGGAGTGCTGCGCTGCCGTCGAGGACGTGCCAGAGAGCTCTACCGACAAGAGCAAGAAATCCAGAGCCGAGCCACCGCAGACCAAGAAGGTGTCCGCCACGGAGGACGGCACGGGAGGGGCCTGTTGGGGATCGTAGCAGAAATTTAAAATTTTCTACGCATCACCAAGATCAATCTATGGAGTCATCTAGCAACGAGAGAGATGAGTGCATCTACATACCCTTGTAGATCGCGAGCGGAAACGTTCAAGAGAACGGGGTTGATGGAGTCGTACTCGTCGTGATCCAAATCACCGATGATCCTAGCGCCGAACGGACGGCACCTCCGCGTTCAACACACGTACGGTTGGGAGAGATGTCTCCTCCTTCTTGATCCAGCAAGGGGAAAGGAGAGGTTGATGGAGATCCAGCAGCACGACGGCGTGATGGCGGAAGCAGCGGGGATCTCCGCAGGGCTTCGCCAAGCTCAGCGAGAGGGAGAGGTGTTACGGGGAAAGAGGGAGGTGCCAGGGGCTTAGGTGCGCAGCCCTCCCTCCCCCCTTTATATAGGGGCCCTGGGGGGGCGCCGGCCCCTGGAGATCCCATCTCAAGGGGGGCGGCGGCCAAGGGGGGACTTGCCCCCCAAGTCAGGTGGGGCGCCCCCACCCCCAGGGTTTCCAACTCAAGGCGCAGGGGGAGGCCCATGGGGGGGCGCACCAGCCCACCAGGGGCTGGTTCCCTTCCCACTTCAGCCCATGGGGCCCTTCGAGATAGGTGGCCCCACCCGGTGGACCCCCGGGACCCTTCCGGTGGTCCCGGTACAATACCGGTGACCCCGAAACTTTCTCGGTGGCCGAAACTGGACTTCCTATATATAAATCTTCACCTCCGGACCATTCCGGAACTCCTCGTGATGTCCGGGATCTCATCCGGGACTCCGAACAACTTTCGGGTTACCGCATACTAATATCTCTACAACCCTAGCGTTACTGAACCTTAAGTGTGTAGACCCTACAGGTTCGGGAGACACGCAGACATGACTGAGACGACTCTCCGGTCAATAACCAACAACGGGATCTGGATACCCATGTTGGCTCCCACATGCTCCTCGATGATCTCATCGGATGAACCACGATGTCGAGGATTCAAGTAATCCCGTATACAATTCCCTTTGTCAATCGGTACGTTACTTGCTCGAGATTCGATCGTCGGTATCCCAATACCTCGTTCAATCTCGTTACCAGCAAGTCACTTTACTCGTTCCGTAATGCATGATCCTGTGACTAACTACTTAGTCACATTGAGCTCATTATGATGATGCAATACCGAGTGGGCCCAGAGATATCTCTCCGTCATACGGAGTGACCAATCCCAGTCTCGATCCGAGCCAACCCAACAGACACTTTCGGAGGTACCTGTAGTGCACCTTTATAGCCACCCAGTTACGTTGTGACGTTTGGCACACCCAAAGCATTCCTACGGTATCCGGGAGTTGCATGATCTCATGGTCTAAGGAAATGATACTTGACATTAGAAAAGCCTCAGCAAACGAACTACACGATCTAGTGCTATGCTTAGGATTGGGTCTTGTCCATCACATCATTCTCCTAATGATGTGACCCCGTTATCAATGACATCCAATGTCCATGGTCAGGAAACCGTAACCATCTATTGATCAACGAGCTAGTCAACTAGAGGCTCACTAGGGACATGTTATGGTCTATGTGTTCACACATGTATTACCATTTCCGGATAACACAATTATAGCATGAACAATAGACAATTATCATGAACAAGGAAATATAATAATAACCATTTTTATTATTGCCTCTAGGGCATATTTCCAACAGTCTCCCACTTGCACTAGAGTCAATAATCTAGTTACATTGTGATGAATCGTACACACATAGTGTTCTGGTGTTGATCATGTTTTGCCCGTGGAAGAGGTTTAGTCAACGGATCTGCGACATTCAAATCCGTATGTACTTTGCAAATATCTATGTCTCCATTTTGAACATTTTCACGAATGGAGTTGAAGCGACGCTTGATGTGCCTGGTCTTCTTGTGAAACCTGGGCTCCTTGGCAAGGGCAATAGCTCCAGTGTTGTCACAGAAGAGAGTCATCGGCCCCGATGCATTGGGAATAACTCCTAGGTCGGCAATGAACTCCTTCATCCAGATTGCATCATGTGTTGCCTCCGAGGCTGCCATGTACTCCGCTTCACATGTAGATCCCGCCACGACCCTTTGCTTGCAACTGCACCAGCTGACTGCCCCACCATTCAAAATATACACGTATCCGGTTTGTGACTTAGAGTCATCCAGATCTGTGTTGAAGCTAGCATTGACGTAACCCTTTACGACGAGCTCTTCGTCACCTCCATAAACGAGAAACATATCCTTAGTCCTTTTCAGGTACTTCAGGATGTTCTTGACCGCTGTCCAGTGTTCCATGCCGGGATTACTTTGGTACCTTCCTACCAAACTCACGGCAAGGTTTACATCAGGTCTGGTACACAGCATGGCATACCTTGCAATACAAGCAAGAACCCCTTCTTGGACTGAGCCGTGCTCAATCTCACACCTTGCAATACAGGCAAGAACCCCTTCTTGGACTGATCCATATTGAACTTCTTCAATATCTTGTCAAGGTATGTGCTTTGTGAAAGACCTATGAGGCGTCTCGATCTATCTCTATAGATCTTGATGCCTAATATGTAAGCAGCTTCTCCAAGGTCCTTCATTGAAAAACACTTATTCAAGTAGGCCTTTATACTTTCCAAGAATTCTATATCATTTCCCATCAATAGTATGTCATCCACATATAATATTAGAAATGCTACAGAGCTCCCACTCACTTTCTTGTAAACACAGGCTTCTCCATAAGTCTGTGTAAACCCAAACGCTTTGATCATCTCATCAAAGCGAATGTTCCAACTCCGAGATGCCTGCACCAACCCATAGATTGAGCGCTGGAGCTTGCATACTTTGTCAGCATTCTTAGGATCGACAAAACCTTCCGGCTGCATCATATACAATTCTTCCTTAAGGAAGCCGTTAAGGAATGCCGTTTTGACGTCCATTTGCCATATTTCATAATCGTAGAATGCGGCAATTGCTAACATGATTCGGACGGACTTCAGCTTCGCTACGGGTGAGAAGGTCTCATCGTAGTCAACTCCTTGAACTTGTCGATAACCCTTAGTGACAAGTCGAGCTTTATAGATGGTAACATTTCCATCCGCGTCCGTCTTCTTCTTAAAGATCCATTTATTTTCTATCGCTCGCCGATCATCGGGCAAGTCTGTCAAAGTCCACACTTTGTTTTCATACATGGATCCTATCTCAGATTGCATGGCTTCAAGCCATTTGTTGGAATCTGGACCCGCCATTGCTTCTTCATAGTTCGAAGGTTCACCGTTGTCCAACAACATGATTTCCAAGACAGGGTTGCCGTACCACTCTGGTGCGGAACGTGTCCTTGTGGACCTAGGAAGTTCAGTGGTAACTTGATCATGATCGTCATCATTAACTTCCTCTCTAGTCGGTGCAGGCACCACAGAAACATTTTCTTGTGCTGTGCTACTTTCCGGTTATAGAGGGGTCATCTCATCAAGTTCCACTTTCTTCCCACTTACTTCTTTCGAGAGAAACTCTTTCTCCAGAAAGGACCCGTTCTTGGCAACGAAGATCTTGCCTTCGGATCTGAGGTAGAAGGTATACCCAATGGTTTCCTTAGGGTATCCTATGCAGACGCATTTTTCCGACATGGGTTCGAGCTTTTCAGGTTGAAGTTTCTTGACATAAGCATCGCATCCCCAAACTTTAAGAAACGACAGCTTAGGTTTCTTTCCAAACCATAATTCATACGGTGTCATCTCAACGGATTTCGACGGCGCCCTATTTAAAGTGAATGCGGCAGTCTCTAAAGCATAACCCCAGAATGGTAACGGTAGATCGGTAAGAGACATCATAGATCGCACCATATCCAATAGAGTGCGATTACGACGTTCGGACACACCATTACGCTGAGGTGTTCCAGGCGGCGTGAGTTGTGAAACAATTCCACATTTCCTTAAGTGTGTGCCAAATTCGTGACTCAAATATTCCCCTCCACGATCTGATCGTAAGAACTTTATTTTCTTGTCATGTTGATTCTCAACCTCACTCTGAAATTCCTTGAACTTTTCAAAGATCTCAGACCTGTGTTTCATTAAGTAGACATACCCATATCTACTCAAGTCATCAGTGAGGGTGAGAACATAACGATAGCCACCGCGAGCCTCAACGCTCATTGGACTGCACACATCAGTATGTATGATTTCCAATAAGTTGGTTGCTCGCTCCATTGTTCCGGAGAATGGAGTCTTGGTCATTTTGCCCATGAGGCATGGTTCGCACGTGTCAAATGATTCATAATCAAGAGACTCCAAAAGTCCATCTGCATGGAGTTTCTTCATGCGTTTGACACCAATGTGACCAAGGCGGCAGTGCCACAAGTATGTGGGACTATCATTATCAACCTTACATTTCTTGGCATTCACACTATGAATATGTGTAACGTCACGTTCGAGATTCATTAAGAATAAACCATTGACCAACGGGGCATGACCATAAAACATATCTCTCATATAAATAGAACAACCATTATTCTCGGATTTAAATGAGTAGCCATCTCGCATTAAACGAGATCCAGATACAATGTTCATGCTCAAAGCTGGCACTAAATAACAATTATTGAGTTTTAAAACTAATCCCGTAGGTAAATGTAGAGGTAGCGTGCCGACGGCGATCACATCGACCTTGGAACCATTCCCGACGCGCATCGTCACCTCGTCCTTCGCCAGTCTCCGCTTATTCCGCAGCTCCTGCTTTGAGTTACAAATATGAGCAACCGCACCGGTATCAAATACCCAGGAGCTACTACGAGCGCTGGTTAGGTACACATCAATAACATGTATATCACATATACCTTTGGTATTGCCGGCCTTCTTATCCGCTAAGTATTTGGGGCAGTTCTGCTTCCAGTGACCGTTTCCCTTGCAATAAAAGCACTCAGTCTTAGGCTTAGGTCCATTATTTGTCTTCTTCCCGGCAGCTTGCTTACCGGGCACGGCAACTCCCTTGCCGTCTTTCTTGAAGTTCTTCTTACCCTTGCCTTTCTTGAACTTAGTGGTTTTATTCACCATCAACACTTGATGTTCCTTTTTGATCTCCACCTCCGCTGATTTCAGCATTGAATATACCTCAGGAATGGTCTTTTCCATCCCCTGCATATTGAAGTTCATCACAAAGCTCTTGTAGTTAGGTGGGAGCGACTGAAGGATTCTGTCAACGACCGCGTCATCCGGGAGATTAACTCCCAGCTGAGACAAGCGATTGTGCAACCCAGACATTTTGAGTATGTGTTCGCTGACGGAACTATTCTCCTCCATCTTACAACTGTAGAACTTGTCGGAGACTTCATATCTCTCGACCCGGGCATGAGCTTGGAAAACCATTTTCAGCTCTTGGAACATCTCATATGCTCCGTGCTGCTCAAAACGCTTTTGGAGCCCCGGTTCTAAGCTGTAAAGCATGCCGCACTGAACCAGGGAGTAATCATCACTATGCGACTGCCAGGCGTTCAGAACGTCTTGAGTTGCTGGGAAAATAGGTGCATCACCTAGCGGTGCTTCAAGGAAATATGCTTTCTTGGCAGCTACGAGGATAATCCTCAGGTTACGGACCCAGTCCGTGTAGTTGCTACCATCGTCTTTCAGCTTGGTTTTCTCTAGGAACGCGTTGAAGTTGAGGGCAACATTAGCGTGGGCCATTTGATCTACAAGACATATTGTAAAGATTTTTAGACTAAGTTCATGATAATAAAGTTCATCTAATCAAATTATTAACGAACTCCCACTCAGACAGACATCCCTCTAGTCATCTAAGTGTTACATGATCCGAGTCAACTAGGCCGTGTCCGATCATCACGTGAGACGGACTAGTCATCATCGGTGAACATCTTCATGTTGATCGTATCTGCTATACGACTCATGTTCGACCTTTCGGTCTCTTGTGTTCCGAGGCCATGTCTGTACATGCTAGGCTCGTCAAGTCAACCTAAGTGTATTGCGTGTGTAAATCTGGCTTACACCCGTTGTATGCGAACGTTAGAACCCATCACACTCGATCATCACGTGGTGCTTCGGAACAACGAACCTTCGCAACGATGCACAATTAGGGGGAACACTTTCTTGAAATTTTAGCGAGGGATCATCTTATTTATGCTACCGTCGTTCTAAGCAAATAAGATGTAAAACATGATAAATATCACATGCAATCAAATAGTGACATGATATGGCCAATATCATTTTGCTCCTTTTGATCTCCATCTTCGGGGCGTCATGTTCATCATCGTCACTGGCATGACACCTTGATCTCCATCATCATGATCTCCATCATCGTGTCTTCATGAAGTTGTCTCGCCAATTATTACTTCTACTACTATGGCTAACCGTTAGCAATAAAGTAAAGTAATTACATGACGTTTCAGTTGACACACAGGTCATAAATAAATTAAGACAACTCCTAGGCTCCTGCTGGTTGTCATACTCATCGACATGCAAGTCGTGATTCCTATTACAAGAACATGATCAATCTCATACATCACATATATCATTCATCACATCCTTCTGGCCATATCACATCACATGACACTTGCTGCAAAAACAAGTTAGACGTCCTCTAATTGTTGTTGCAAACTTTTACGTGGCTGCTATAGGTTTCTAGCAAGAACGATTCTTACCTACGCCAAAACCACAACGTGATATGCCAATTTCTATTTACCCTTCATAAGGACCCTTTTCATCGAATCCGATCCGACTAAAGTGGGAGAGACAGACACCCGCTAGCCACCTTATGCAACTAGTGCATGTCAGTCGGTGGAACCTGTCTCACGTAAGTGTACGTGTAAGGTCGGTCCGGGCTGCTTCATCCCACGATGCCGCCGAATCAAGATAAGACTAGTAACGGCAAGTAAATTGACAAAATCAACGCCCACAACAACTTGTGTTCTACTCGTGCATAGAAACTACGCATAGACCTAGCTCATGATGCCACTGTTGGGGATCGTAGCATAAATTTAAAATTTTCTACGCATCACCAAGATCAATCTATGGAGTCATCTAGCAACGAGAGAGATGAGTGCATCTACATACCCTTGTAGATCGCGAGCAGAAACGTTCAAGAGAACGGGGTTGATGGAGTCGTACTCGTCTTGATCCAGCAAGGGGAAAGGAGAGGTTGTGGTGGAAGCAGCGGGGATCTCGGCAGGGCTTCGCCAAGCTCAGCGAGAGGGAGAGGTGTTACGGGGAAAGAGGGAGGCGCCAGGGGCTTAGGTGCGCAGCCCTCCCTCCCCCCTTTATATAGGGGCCCTGGGGGGGGGCGCCGGCCCCTGGAGATCCCATCTCAAGGGGGGCGGCGGCCAAGGGGGGACTTGCCCCCCAAGTCAGGTGGGGCGCCCCCCACCCCCAGGGTTTCCAAGCCTAGGCGCAGGGGGAGGCCCATGGGGGGCGCACCAGCCCACCAGGGGCTGGTTCCCTTCCCACTTCAGCCTATGGGGTGCTCTGAGATAGGTGGCCCCACCCGGTGGACCCCCGGGACCCTTCCGGTGGTCCCGGTACAATACCGGTGACCCCGAAACTTTCCCGGTGGCCGAAACTGGACTTCCTATATACAAATCTTGACCTCCGGACCATTCCGGAACTCCTCGTGATGTCCGGGATCTCATCCGGGACTCCGAACAACTTTCGGCTTACCGCATACTAATATCTCTACAACCCTAGCGTTACCGAACCTTAAGTGTGTAGACCCTACAGGTTCGGGAGACACGCAGACATGACTGAGACGACTCTCCGGTCAATAACCAACAACGGGATCTGGATACCCATGTTGGCTCCCACATGCTCCTCGATGATCTCATCGGATGAACCACGATGTCGAGGATTCAAGTAATCCCGTATACAATTCCCTTTGTCAATCGGTACGTTACTTGCCCGAGATTCGATCGTCGGTATCCCAATACCTCGTTCAATCTCGTTACCGGCAAGTCACTTTACTCGTTCCATAATGCATGATCCCGTGACTAACTACTTAGTCACATTGAGCTCATTATGATGATGCAATACCGAGTGGGCCCAGAGATACCTCTCCGTCATACGGAGTGACAAATCCCAGTATCGATCCGAGCCAACCCAACAGACACTTTCGGAGATACCTGTAGTGCACCTTTATAGCCACCCAGTTACGTTGTGACGTTTGGCACACCCAAAGCATTCCTACGGTATCCGGGAGTTGCACGATCTCATGGTCTAAGGAAATGATACTTGACATTAGAAAAGCCTCAGCAAACGAACTACACGATCTAGTGCTATGCTTAGGATTGGGTCTTGTCCATCACATCATTCTCCTAATGATGTGATCCCATTATCAATGACATCCAATGTCCATGGTCAGGAAACCGTAACCATCTATTGATCAACGAGCTAGTCAACTAGAGGCTCACTAGGGACATGTTATGGTCTATGTGTTCACACATGTATTACGATTTCCGGATAACACAATTATAGCATGAACAATAGACAATTATCATGAACAAGGAAATATAATAATAACCATTTTTATTATTGCCTCTAGGGCATATTTCCAACAGGGCCTTGACCATAGGCTCCACCCTCGACAGCAAATAGGAAGGCGCGCTCGTCACCTTCCTGCGGGCAAATGTCGACGTGTTTGCGTGGCAAGCATCCGACATCCCCGGTGTTCCCAGGGAGTTGATTGAGCACCACCTAGCTGTCTGCCCTCATGCGTGGCCCGTCAAGCAGAAGGTCAGAAAGCGGGCTCTCGAGAGGCAGGAGTTCATCACAGAGGAGATCAGGAAGTTGGAAGCGGCAGCTTTGGTGAGAGGAGTGCTCCACCCGATGTGGTTTGCCAATCCGGTAGTGGTGCGCAAGGCGAATGGGAAGTGGAGGTTGTGTATTGATTACACAGATATCAATAAGGCTAATCCTAAGGACCCCTTCCTGTTGCCGCGCATCGACCAGATTATTGACTCCATGGCCGGGTGTGATCTGTTATCATTCCTCGACGCCTACTCGGGCTACCACCAAATCTTCATGACAAGAGAGGATGAAGAGAAGATAGCATTCATCACCCCATGTGGTACGTATTGCTTTTTACGGATGCCTTTTGGGTTGAAGAGTGCTGGCCCGACATTTGCAAGAGCAGTCCAGATTGGTTTTGAACCCAGATCCATAGAAATATGGAGGCATACATGGATGACATAGTTGTCAAAACCAAGGACGGGGCAACTCTTGTGCAAGATCTGGAAGAGACATTTGCCAACCTGCGCAAGATCAACCTTAAGCTGAACCCTGAGAAGTGTGTCTTCGGCGTTCCATCCGGCAAGCTTCTCGGATTCTTTGTGTCGCAGTGCGGGATCGAGGCAAACCCAGACAAAATCGAAGCTATTGAGCAGATTGAGGCGCCCAAGTGGATCAAAGATGTGCGTCGGCTCACTGGCTGCGTCGCCGCCATGAGCCGATTCATCTCCAAGTCCGCCGAGTGTGCCCTTACCTTCTTCAAAATCTTGAAGAAGGCGGGCCCAATGGAGTGGACCCCAGAGGCCGAGGCGGCGTTGCAGGATATGAAGAAATACCTTTCCTCCACGCCAATACTGGTTGCGCCTAAACCACAAGAGCCGTTGCTGCTGTATCTAGCGGCGACGAATCAAGTGGTCAGCGCCGCACTGGTGGCGCAGAGGGAGGTCGACGAGGAGGCAGTGGCGATGGCAGAACCAGCGGATGGCAAGCCAAAGATCCCCCCGACAGGGCCTGGTGCCAGCAAGGCAAGGCCCCCGGCAGGGTCTGACACCACCAAGGCAGTGCCTGCGCAGTCGGGTGAGGTGGTGTAGAAGAAGATGATGCAGCACCTAGTTTACTTTGTCAGCTCCCTCTTGCAGGGGGCTAGGTCGAGGTACTCCGGTGTGCAAAAATTGCTCTTCGGCCTCCTGATGGCCTCGAGGAAGCTGCGTCATTACTTCCAAGCCCAAGAGATCACTGTCGTCACCCGCCTCCCATTGCAACAGATGCATAACCCAGATGCAACCGGAAGGATTGTGGAATGGGCCTTGGAGTTGTCAAGTTTTGGTTTGAAGTTTGAAAGTACCTCGACAATCCAGAGCAAAGTCTCGGCGGAGTTCATTGCAGAATGGACCTCAACGCCCGACGAAGAAATCCAGGAAACCGCTCTCCCAGGCAAGGAAGCAGACCGCGACTGGATCATGTACTTTGATGGGGCTTTGACGCTGCAAGGCGCCGGTGCTGGCGTGTTGCTCGTCGCACCCACGGGAGAGCACCTGAAGTACGTGGTCCAGATGCACTTTCCCAAGGAGATGTCCACCAACAACACCGCGGAGTACGAGGGGCTGCTTGCTGGTCTCAGGATCGCGGCAGACCTCGGGGTTAAGAAGCTCATCGTCAGGGGTGACTCGCAGCTTGTTGTTAGAGAGGTCAACAAGGATTACCAGAGCCCATTGATGGAGGCGTACGTAGATGAGGTGAGGAAGCTGGAGGAGCGCTTTGACGGTATCCAAGGGGAGCATGTCCCCCAAATGGAGAACGACATCGCTGATTACCTATCAAAGCGTGCGGCATTCAAGCTACCTATGGAACCAGGTACCTTTTTGCTCCGGTTAACTCAGCCATCCGTCGAACCCTCAATGGGGCAGAACAAGCGAAGGAAATCAGGTCCCGGCAAGTACTTTCCCACCGAGCCCCCTCGGACGGCCGGCAAGGATGTTGCCGTCCACACTGAGCTGCCCAAGAGCAACTGGCTCCGGCAGGGCGTCATGCCCTGGCCGTAGGGACAACCGCTCCCATGGCGGAAAAGATGCCTTTGGTCCTTGCCGTCGAGCCCCGGGCTCCGGCACGGGCGCAACATACCGTCCGATTCCTCCAAACAGGGGAGCTTCCTGAGGAGCAGGAAGAAGCGGAAAAAGTAGCCCATCGGTCTGCCCTGTACCAGTTCATCGATGACGTCATGTATAGGAGGAGGCCGAATGGAGTGAAATTGAAGTGCATCCCCCCGGAGGAAGGACTGGAGCTGTTGGCAGAGATACATGGAGGCATATGTGGCTCCCACATAGGGTCGAGGGCCCTTGCCGGCAAGGCGTTTCGGCAAGGTTTCTTCTGCCCACCGCCCTCTAGGATGCGACGACACTAGTAACCAAGTGTGAAGCGTGTCAGTTCCATTCAAAGAAGCTTCATCAACCAGCTCAAGCCCTTCAACCAATCCCTCTCTCTTGGCCATTCTTGGTCTGGGGGCTCGATATACTGGGCCCCTTCCCCCGTGCATTAGGGGGCTTTGAGTACTTGTACATTGCAATCGACAAGTTCACAAATTGGCTGGAAGTGGAAGCGGTGAGAAAGGTGACAGCACAGTCAGCCGTCAAGTTCTTCAAGGGACTGGTCTGCCGCTGTGGTGTGCCAAGCAGAATTATCACCGACAACGGCACGAGTTCAAAAGCCACACCTTCAGGCAGTACATTCAAGACCTCGGTAGCAAGGTCTGTTTTGCTTCCGTGGCACACCCTCGGAGCAACGGCCAAGCGGAGAGGGCGAATGCTGAAGTGTTGCGAGGCCTGAGAACGAAGACCTTTGACAGGCTGCACAAGAGCGGAAGGCGCTGGATTGATGAGTTGCCGGCGGTTATTTGGTCCATCAGGACGACGCCAAATCGAGCCACCGGCCAGACACCCTTTGCCCTAGTATAAGGGGCAGAGGCAGTTCTCCCCACGGAACTCATATACGGGTCACCTCGAGTGCTCGCTTATGATGAGCTTGAGCGAGAGCATTTGCGGCAAGATGACGCAACGCTCCTTGAGGAAGATCGTCTTTGGGCGGCTGTGAGAGCAGCACGCTACTAGCAAGCCTTGCGCCGCTAGCATAGCCGCAAGGTTCATGCCCGAAGCTTTTAGGAAGGCGACCTTGTTCTTCGGCGCGTTCAGTTGGCCAAGAATACCAACAAGTTGACGCCAAAGTGGGAAGGCCCTAATCAGGTAATACGAGTCACCAGGCCCGACGCAGTCCGCCTGGAGACCGAAGATGCCGTCCCAGCACTACTAGGAAAAGGGCTATAGATGGAATGGCCACTAATGGCGCACCAGACATGTGGTGTGCCATTGCTATAGAGCAATGGCGCACCATGTGCTGGTGCGCCATTAGTGTGAAAGACACTAATGGCGCACCAGACAAACGGTGCGCCATTAGTAACAATTTTTTTTATTTTGCCAGACATACTAATGGCGCACCAGGACATAGTGCGCCATTACTAGTTGTAACTAGTAATGGCGCACCAGCAACATAGTGCGCCACTAAAATATTTTTTTTATTTTTTTACTTTTTTGCAAAACTACTAATGGCGCACCTTGTGCAGTGCGCCATTACTAGTTTAAGCTAGTAATGGCGCACTGCTCCCCGTGCGCCATTAGTGTATATTTCATGGACACTTGATCTCGATCCCCTCCATCTCGCGATCGCTATCCCACCTCGCCAGATCCGGTCCCCCTCGCCGCCGAGCACCC
>NC_057805.1:460348833-460375429 GCF_018294505.1 Triticum aestivum | reverse complement strand
CTACACCGAGGACAAGGACATGAAGAGCGATGGTTATCAGAACTCCGGGGTAACGATGGAATCCTACACCGGTAACGACAAGGACAGAGCACCCCCCGCAACTCCCGACGACCCACCGCACCCTCCCCCGCTCCACCGCCGTCGAGCACCCCCCGCACCCTGTTTTTATAAAAATTATTACTATTTTTATAAAAAATTATTACTGTTATGATTTAAACAAGTTTCAACATATTTAAACACAAATAAATATCAAACAGCATTTTAAATGCATTTTTTATAAAAATTATTACTGTTTTTATAAAAAAAATATTACTGTTATGATTTAAACAAGTTTGAACATATTTAAACACAAATAAATATCAAACAGCATTTTAAATGCATAAAAAAAATTGGGGAGCCTGGGAATCGAACCCAGGACCTCCTAGTGTGTGTGCTGCGTGCTGACCAGTCGGGCTAGTGGGCGTGTTCTGATGGAGATAGGGTTAGGTGGGATATAACCTGACCAGTCGGGCTAGTAAGTAAAACAAAATTCTAATGGCGCACCAGGGGGAGGTGCGCCATTAGAATCGACGTACTTATGGCGCACCAGGGGGAGGTGCGCCATTAGAATTTTTATACTTGTTCCCCTCGCACTGTCGCCTCCCTCCCTCCCTCTCGCTCGCCAGATCCCCCACTCCTCGACCCCAACCGTACGCCGCCGCCCCCTTGCTCCGCCCCCTCCGTCCGCCGCGCCTGCACGCCGGCGAGCGCGGCCCTGACGCGCCCATCCCGCCTGCCCCTGCCGTGCTCCGCCACCGGCCCCTGCTCTCCTTCGACCGCGGCGAGCGAGGAACCGGAAGAGCTCGGATCCCGACCGCAACCCCTTCGCCGACCCCGACCCCGACCCCTTCGGCGACCAGGTACCTCTCCTCCTTCCTCCTTCCTCCCTCTCTCCACCATTCCCCATTCCCTCCCACCTGTCCAGCGCCGACTCCATCACCATGGACTGACTCCCTCGCAGTCGAGATCCGCCCCGTCGACGTCTAGCAGCCCAGCTCGACCTCCAGCCACTCCAGCTCCTTGGTGCGCCAAAAAGGTGGCACCTCGTAGGCAATAACACAGAAGCTCAAGGTGACCAGGGCTCAAGGTACTAACACAGAAGCTGACAATGGCCCATGCTCTAGTTCTGTCCATTCTCTACCACTTCGAGGGTAACTTTGAATTTCAGAAATTTCCGAAGAAACAAAATATGAACTGTATGATACAATATAGAGCAGACTTGGTGAGTCAAGTTTTAGCTCCTTTCTCCGAACTTCATCTCGTAGCTGACAGTAATCCAAGGCCTGAAATGTCGAATAATATTTTTCAGATAAGTTAAGAAGATCATAGGGCCTCTGTATTTGAGAAATGCACACACCCATATTGTGAAGACATATCAAACTAAAAAACAATTGCGAGCACTTTAAAAGAGGGTCCTCTTTTTCTGTTATTTTCTAATTCACTATGACCACTTTGCACACACGCAGATGTAATCAACATAACAACATCTGTATTCATCAACCTCTGATATGGATATCATACTCGTGTATTCAGTGATGGCCTAGTGTACACAAAAGTCAGTCACACACCAAACATTGGGAATGCATAGCCTGTTGGAGTATTCCTTCTTGAGCCAGGCTCGTAGCCTCGTACATTGCTTTCAGTATGGGTGTAGAATCTCTAGCAGATAGTTCACTAGTATAACAACAATGGTCATTGTTTAGTATTTGGCACTTCTGTTTAGGTTAAAACAATGTTATTTTTTTGTTCTTTTGCAAAGATTAGAGTGCAGCAGCCCTGTAGATTGTGATTAATTACTATATGATTCAGTTCTAAATATTTTGCTTTATGATCCCAGTGCAAAGGAATTCATATTTTAGTTTACATCTGTCTATGTAGTGTGTTGTGAAGGCCAAGTTTGAGAAGTTGTGGTGTCGCAGAGCAATCCTCTCCCTTGACAGGTACAATGTCCACTCTTCCACATGTCTTAGTTTTTTAAATGCAATTGCTTCATTGCCATATTACATCATTAACTGTTATATATTCCAAATCGTGCAAAACTTCAATAGGGCAAACCTTATGTGATGATACAGGTTGTTAGTTGCTACTAGAAAGTGTTGAGAGATATTAAAGCGGTGTAACAATTGCTGTCGGGTTTAGCAACTGATATCTTCTTCATCTCCTTTTGCACTGCTTACATGTAAGGTATTGTAGTTTAGGTGCTTCTTTCACCAGCTGCAAAACAATGCAGCTGGTGCTTGATGCATGTGTTAATGCATGCATAATGCTAGTAAGCTCCTGTTATGGGTCTCAAGCATGAATGTACCCCAAGATTTCTATTGGAACTGGACATGTGTTAATGCAATTAGGTGCTTCTTTCACCAGCTGCAAAACAATGCAATTTCATACGTTTTCACCAGCTGCAAAACATCATAAAAATACCATTAGGTACTTCCGTAAACACAAAAATAGAAACAATGCAAGACATGGCTTGTCTCTGATCCTCTGTTTTCTTTTTTCATTGGTTGCATTTTGATCCTAAATGTCAATCAATAAGTCTATTATTAGGAATCAGCAAAGTTGATTATCTATTCTACATAATTTCTAATCTGATGTTTGCATTTCTTAACTGTAGCATTTTTTCTCAGACCAAGGCAAATGAAATCGACTAAAGAAAGAAATAGCATTTACCAATTACCACTAACCATGGCACTAATGTTTCACCTTAGATCATATGTTTGTTCTCTGATACACATGTGGGAAACCTTCTAAACAACAACCTATTAATGGTAGTTGTTCTTTGTATTGTGGAATACATCACATGTTTTATAAATGGGGTCAGATGTATAATTAGTCGATGTATAATCCTGGTACTAATTGGTCTCTTCTGCTGCTTACCAGAGATGGGGGGAAGCAGCCACCGCCGCTCTGCCTCACCGGAGTAAGAGTTGGATGCTTTTGAGTTCTTCAGTATCAGCCACGAGGCAGGTATATAAAACGAGAGATCTCCCCTTCACCCATCTCATTATGAAAACTCTGTTGTTTGCTACATCACTCCTTGTCCCAAATTGCAGAGGCTGTCTGACACTTTTATGAACATGCTGGGTGAAGATCCGCCACATAATGTGAAGCTCCGACAGGCCGGCAGCGGGGTTCGCAGGCTGTGGGACGTGGAGTTGGTGATCGAGGAGGGCCACATGTACCTGTGTCGTGGCTAGGAGAAGTTCTACAGTGCCTACGACCTACGGACCGGGTACTTTCTTCTCTTCAGGTACGACGATGACGCCACAATGCTCATCGTGAAGGTTTTCAACACGACTATGTGTCGCATGCGCTACACTGACGACGAAGATGCCAGTGCGTTCTGCCTCTTCTTATTCCTCTACATTTGGCTTTGTCTCACATCGATTGTTAACGGCCATTGTTGCATTTGGATAGGCAATGGGAGCAGCAGCAGCGACACTGGCTACAGCCAAAGCAGCAGGGATTATGGTTGTAGCAAAAGCAACAGCGATTCTGGCTTTAGCGAAAGCAGCAGCGATTCTGGCAGCAGCAAAGACAGCAAGAAGGATGATCCGGACTGGAGTGGGGGAGAAGAGGAGAAGAGTGGGCCGCTGCAGGATGACGATGGGCATCAGGCTGAGGATGACCTAGCGCTGGTGGTGGCTGACCAAGGGCAAGAGATGGTGGTGGCTGACCATGGGCAAGAGATGGTGGTGGCTGACCATGGGCAAGAGATGGTGCTGGCTGACCATGGGCAAGAGATGGTGCTGGCTGACCATGGGCAAGAGATGGTGGTGGCTGAGGATGACCTAGCGATGGTGGTGGCTGAGGATGACCTAGCGATGGTCGTGCCCGTCCTGCCTGAAGGTGGCCTCGCGATGGTGGTGGTGCCTGACAATGACCACGCACCGGTGGTGGCGCCGGCGATCCCACAGCTGGGCGACATGACCACGCCAATTGTGGTAGAAGACTACATCCCACAGCTGCCTCCACCGCCTCGCCGCTCTTGGCGCATTAGGCTGAGGAAGGAGAAGGAGAAGAACAATGAGAACTGAACTATGTGAAACTTTTGTAATATGGTGTTGGATGGATAACGATGTTGGATGAACAATGTGAAACTTTTGTAATATGTAACGATGGAACTATGTGTTGGCTATGTATGTATATATGATGAAACTTGTGTGTTGGATATGATTGTTATATGGATGCTTGTTGTATATATATGTGTTGGATATCTCATATGTGAAATAGTGACCTGAGATTAAGAAAAAAACGATTTTCTTTTAAAAAAATGCTACTAATGGCGCACTTCCATCTGGTGCGCCATTAGTATACCAGTTACTAATGGCGCACCTGTGGGATACTAATGGCGCACCCGTGGTGCGCCATTAGTATACCAGATACTAATGGCGCACCTGTGGTGCGCCATTACTAAAATATTCTAGTGGCGTGGTGCTAGTGGCGCACCAGTAGTGCGCCATTAGTAGGCAAAACTGGTGTGCCACTAGTAAGCCTTTTTCTAGTAGTGCAGTGAGTAATTCCTGGAACATCGAGCATCTTTGAAAGTTTTACCCATAAGGCGCGGCTTGCCGGGCCCCCGGGCAAGCCACCTTTTGTACAAGCTTTGCCGGCAAGGCATGTAACCCTCTGTACAAAGCCAAGCGCAGACGCTGAGCATAAATAAACGAAGCGCTGGCGCCCTAAGTTATAGCATGCATGCTAGGTCGAGTTTCTTCCTTGGTTAGGGTTGATAGTGCTTAGAAGTGGCTAACCCCTAGCCTAGAGGTCGAGTGCATGTCTCTCTATCTCTTTTCTGTCCTCTTTTAGTTCGCAGGGCACATCAGCACTTCTGCTGAGCTACTTGGAAGAAAGGGCACGGACCGGCGTCCCAACCCCGGCAAACCAAAGTTGTCGGGGACTGCAAGTACAAGGATCCAACCGCGGCAAGATGAGATTGCCGGGGGCTGCAAATCCAGATAAGTCTTTTATCCTCTGTTAGGCATTTCGTTATGAAACTGGGATATGTGAAACCTCGTTTTATTTCTAAGCCACCGTGCTCCCCTTTTCTATAAACAAGGATTATCTCCTCGGCCCGGATTTGGTTGTAGTCGCGGCGGCAAGGAAATAGAACGAGGAGCCTAAGCCCGCTTCATCCCTGCCTCCGCCAAGGGTGCGAGAATGGTCGAGCGAAGTGGGGGGACGACAAGGCCTATTGCCGGGAAGAAAATGTTTATCTTAAACGGTAACAAGGATTCACTCCTTGTCGTGGGTTCCATCCACAAACAAAAACCCCCGGCAAACACCCCTTTTTCATTAAAAACATCCCATACAGGTACACTTCATACGAAATGAAAAACATGAATAAGGGGGATTACAAGCTTTAAATTTAACAAGGCCTGAAGGCTTACAGATTAAAAAAGAGAGGAGATGCCCGTAATCCCTTTCTTGTCCTTCTCCATAGGAGGCAAGTCAAGGAGGCGAAAGGGCAAAAGGGGCGCCTAGGCGAGCTACAAGCAGCAGAAAGCACCAAGAGAACACCTCGGTGGCCGCCCACGGATGGGCCGGTGATGACGATGCCGGGAAAGGAGCTGGAAGACGAGGCGGCAGGACCGGCAATACGCGATGAAGGTGTCGGTGCCCGCATACTCCGAGTTGACGGCCTTGCTACCCGCCCTCTTCCTCTTCCGCAGCCTCCCGACGCCAGCCGCCCAAGGAGACGGCCCCGAGAAGTTCAAGGAGCTGGCCCCTCCCCCTGCAAAACTCTGCCGGAGGAGCGGCCAAGCACAGATGCTGCTGCTGCCGCACCCGCCTAGGCACGGGGCATCCGACGCCTAGTTGGACTCGTCCCCGTCATCTGCCCCACTGTCCTCCTCGTCACTTTCGCTCGAGGAAGAGCTTCCACCGTCGGAATCTCCGTCGGAGGAGCTCTCCATGCAGCACTTCAGGCGAGTCCCGAAGTCTCCGAAGACCTTGACGGAGAGCACGCCGTCCTCCATTAATTTGAAGTAGAGGACGAGCCCCGCCGTCAGGTTGTGGATGCGGGCGAACGTCTTCCATCCACGACGGAGGTACATGACCCGAGGAGCCGGGAAGTCGATGTCGACCCGCCTGCCCCCATTCCCACAGCCCCTCATGTGGAATCTGAGGGATTGGGGCGGGTCACGCTCCATTTCCCGAGCAAACGAGGCAGGAAGACGAAGACGGTGATGCGGAGGCCGGTGTAGCCTGATGAAGAACTCACGGGGCTGGTCTCCAACATGGCCTTCCATCGGAAAAGGCTTCATTCGCGGGGGCGAAGCCGGCGCGCTGCCCCGTCCTCCTCTTCCCCGAGCACCACGACCTCTGCCCCGGCCTCGCCCACAGCCTCGCCCCCTCCCCCTTCCCCTTGCGGCCGGCTCCACCACCGCGAACTCGGAAGGAGGAGGGACGTGCTGTCGAGCGGCGACCCTCGCCGCCACCGTCGAGGGACCGGGATTCCTTTTCTCCATGGCAAGTGAAAGGAAGAAGCAGAAGCAGGAGGAGATAGATGACAGAAGGGTGCGGGATGCCGTCCCCCTCCCCCTCCTTATAAAGGGGCGAGGTCGGGGATCGGCCGCCCCGCTCGGCCAATCTAGCCACCAGAGGCGCAGGGAATCGAGACCGACCCGCTGCCCCAATCAGCGACGACCCGGTTTCCCGCCTCCACCGCTTGCCACCCCAAGCGCATGGAGGACACACGGCGAACATGCAGAATCGAGGGGACGGGTGAAGCGACCTCTCCCCACCCCGTGATCGTGGGGTGTGGACGCCCTGAAGACCGCGACCCGGCCCCGCGCAGTAAATGAGCCGCGCCTCCACGCCTTCCTCTTTTTATGGGGAAGGCGCGAGCCGCCTCTTTACCACAATGTGACGCATGCATCCGCAAACCGCCCCACACATGCCGCCCACGTCACGTGCACCCCTCCACGTCGCGCATTCAACACAGGTCGTGGGAAGCGCAACGCGCGAAAAGTTTCACCGCGGTAAAAACAGCCCCGCCTGCCCGCACACCGTTTTGGGCCTGGCCCAACAACGTGTCGCGCTTATATGTGGCCCAGGCCCGGGGCTCCTGTTGGTGTACAAAAGAAGGGGCGCACCTTTGTACCCCTTTACCTGTGCACGGACAGTCGGAGCCGCGCCCACGGCCACACCAAGCAGAGCAGGGGAGGTGAACCGAGGTAAAACCGAAGCCCGAGGCAGCCAGAGCTTGCCAACTTATGGCTCTCATTTTGATGAACTAACCTTTGGCAAGCTTGGAAAAAAAGGGGGGGAGTGTGCAATGCTAGGCCTGGAACCAAACAGCCCCTTTGCCATAACTAATCTTAGGCAAAGTGTGGCTGCCACAAAAAGTGTGGCTGCCACAAAAAGTGTGGCTATGGCCACCACAAGTGTGGCAAGATTTGGCAAAAAAATTGAGCCTATGACATGTGGACCATATACTAGAGAAGTGTGGCAATGAACCAAACACATGTCTAAGATGTTGTGGCATGACTAAGGTTAGACGTGGCAACCCTAGGCTGGGAACCAAACATGCCCTATGTTCTTCCAATCTCTTTTTTACGTGAGCTTTGTTCATCCTTTTGCCAACACGTGGGACATCTAACATCAAGGTGCACGTGCCATTTAAGAAAATGGAGATAAGCAGTGCGTAAGTGAATCGTGCACTTTGATGGCACCTAGTACGATGCAATATTTTTTCTCCTCGATGGCATGTGAATAATGCACGTTCTCAATGACGGAGCACGGGATGGTAGGCATGGACATGGTTGTTCCTTTTTGGAGAGAGTACTAAATAACTTTAATGTGCCCCGTCAACTCGCAGAATGGCGAGCTCCCTCGCCAACGCGTGCGCGATGGCTCGCAGCACGAGGAGAAACTTTTGCTTACATGCGGTGGACGTGGAGCAGTTCCTTTGGTGTCGGATTGCCAGAAGTACTGTCGGTGTACAAAAGAAGGGGCGCACCTTTGTACCCCTTTACCTATGCACGGACAGTCAGAGCCGCGCCCACGGCCACACCAAGCAGAGAAGGGGAGGTGAATCGAGGTAAAACCGAAGCCCGGGGCAAGCCATAGCAACACCAAGGCCAAGACAACAAAGAGCAGAGGGACGAAGCAGGTTCCCCCGGCAAGACCCTTGCCGGGGCGGCTCGCCCACACCAGCGGAGTGAGCCACCCTCGAGCCCACGGGTTCCAACTCAGCCAACCACGTTGGAACTAGGGCTCGGGAGGCACCTCCATGGTGGCATGCAGATCTTTGTCAAGACCAAGGAATGCTCAAGATCAGATGAGGATTAAAAGACAAACAGCCCTCGGCAAGATCCTTGCCGAGGAATGCCACAAGACCCCCGGCAAGATCCTTGCCGGGGACGACAGCGCGCCACGGCAAGACCCTTGCCGGGCAACCCGGCAAGGCCCTCGCCAAGGGCACCAGCAGGGCCACTGCCAGGCCCGCACCAACCAAGTCTCTGCCGCCATTCGCATGCAGCTGCCAGCTCAACCAGCTGAGCAGGCACCTGCGTGGCAACATGCAGCTCCCAGGCCAACTCATCAAGCGCCTGCATGGCGGCATGCGGATCTTCGCGAAGGCTCCACCACCGCGCCACCTTAGCTGCCTGCCTGCCTACATGGCGCCGCACGCATCGCTGGCCAGGGCGCGTGTCGAAGCGAGGAGGAGCGGCGGCGGACGGGACGGGCCTCGCCCCCGTCCCCGATAAAGCTAGGGGACACCTCAACGGCGCATTAAATGCGTCTTGTCCTGTAATACGAGCGATAAGCTCGCAATACTGTACGCCCTTCCACCTCCTCTATGCCACTGTGGCAGCCCCTTTCGATTATAAAAGGAGGCCCATGGCATACTGGAGGAGGATTCGGCTCTTTGGAACCACGCACCCCACCATAGCTAGTTCGAGAGCTCAAGAACTCTCTGAAACACACCCACCAAAGCAGGACTAGGGTTTTACGCATCTTCGCGGCCCGAACCTGGGTAAACGATCCTTGTGCTGGCTACTAATCCTGCTCTTCTCGCAACCCTGCGCCCCGGCAACCGTAGTAGGGATTCTTGTGATCCCATAGGTGTCGTTCCACACCGACAAGTACTACTGTAGTACCATCATTATTGTTCGACTTCCGGAAGAGGAGAAGAGGCAAGCGCAAGGTCACCTACTAACCTAGTACTACTAGTATAGCCAAAGCTGGTCCACCTTTTTAGAGCATGGTTAATTAATATAGGCGGCTCTTGCAGCGGCACATCATTAACGTAGTGCTCTTGCAGCAGCAAGTACTCTCTTCGTAAGGAAAAATAAAGGATTGGAGTGGCATGTCCACGTGAATCCCATAGCATTAACACGGTGTTCCCCCAAATAGAACCAGAGTGTTTGACACAGGAAAAACAAAGGAAGTGAAAAAAAAGTTGGGGGATGCTAGATTGCCAATTAACACATGATTACATGGGAAAAAATCTAATAGCATTCTATCCTATGAATCAAATGACCAATGTAGGTAGCACGGTCCTACCTCTCATCGACCTCCTCTGCAGGAGTTTTCTTCTAGTAGTGGCGGAGCTTAGGCCAAGGACACAATGGATTTTCAAGTAGGGCTCGATTAACTCAACTATGTCTCCTAGCTAGCAGCTCCCACCTGCAAATGAGCGCCACCGTGAGCTGCGCGACAATGATAGAGGCTCTGGGAGGACCAGAGGTACGCGAGCGACGAGCCGACAAGGTAGCCCGACGACCCCTTGAGCTTGAAAGGCACCCGCATGATCTCCTCTCCTCGTAGGGAAGGTCGGGTCCATTGGGTACATCTCCGATGACATCCGCGGCTTCCGACGGCGTCGTTGCCATTTCATTAGTGTAACTAATTAGTCAACTCCTAGTCAACAATCAAAACCGCCTAAGCTCTAACATGTGAACACTAAAACCACTCAAGGGGGTGATATACCTGGTTTTAGAGATTTGATAGTAAAAATCATACCAAAATTGACCTTGGAGGGTTATTTGTCCATCAAATTACATTTGAGGGTGAAAAATATACTTCTTTCAATGGTCCGATGGTCAGAGTATTCTTTTTAGATTTATAACATGTGGGACCGAGTGTGAGCGAACCAACCTCAATCGATGGCAAAATCGCCTGCCGGACGCACTTCAAGAGAGAAGAGGAGCAAGACGCAATATGGGTTGGTCGTGTCATGCAAGAAAATGGCTGGTCTCATGTTTAAAACTTGATGTACTATAGTAGAGGTAGATGTAGATATAGATGTAGTATAGACGTAGATGCAGATGTACATGTACATGTTGAGATGTAGAGATAAGTGAGACTCACCAACGGTCACCGACGTAGGCTGAGTACGTGCATGAAGAGAAAATTTGCACACACGGACGCATGTACTCTGTGCCCCATTCCCTAACACACGTGCGCCGGTACGCGGTGGAGCTCATTTCTGGATGAAGAGGCAGCTCACGTGATAATTTGACACGTTTGGTAGTTGTTCACTTAGTGGAGGGTCGGGAACCATGCGTGGATGAACCAAAGTTCGACCATGACGCGGTGGCGTGTTTGTTTTTAATTTTTTCTGCAATGGCACGTACGCAGTTTTTTCTTGAATGGCACGTGAATCGTACACATACTCAATGACGGAGCACTGGATGGGATGGTAGTCATGGACATGGTTGACCCTTTTTGGAGACTACTACACTGGTACTTTGATGTACATTTTGAAAAAAAACTACTACTTTGATTAGGGATGGAACCCACAGGGTTTGGGTACGGGTGAAGCCACCCCATACCCTTACCCGTCCCCTCTGAGCTTACCCATCACCCTTACCCATACCCACCAACGGGTACAATTTTTTCCCATACCCATTACCCGACAAGGTAGATGGGTACCCGTGGGTAAAATTACCCATGTTTGCAATTACATATTTTTAAACAACAAGACATCATAAGCAATTACATATTTGATAAACAACATCACTTTCTCGTAAACAACAACACATCAAAACATCATCACTTAGTCATACATTTTGAGTTCACAAATTCATGACAAAATGTGGAGGTAATTTTGAATTCATATAAATTTTACATGGGTACATGGGTATGTGGGTATGGGTTATATGATCCCATACCCATACCCGCTCTACCCGATGGGTTTAATATTTCTCTATTTATATACCCATGGGTATTTTTTTGTCCCATACCCTTACCCTAATAGGGTTTTTACCCGCAGGGTACGTGGGTAATGGGTACCCATTGCCATCCCTAACTTTGATGTGTCATGTCAACTCGCAGAACGATGAGAAGCTTGCCCACACTTTGTATGGCTAGTTATAGAGGGAGTAACTTAGCGCACTCCAAGAAAATTTTGCTTATGTGGCAAGTAGTTAATGAGAAGTGGTAACATAATATGTTACTGTAACATAGCGTTTCCCAAGACAAGATGAGTCTACAAGCTAATAAATGAAGCCATCTATAACATTACTACTATGTTACTTTGCACTATGAAGGTAGTAACATAGACTAGTGTCATATGCATGAAACTAGTGAGTATGGGAGCACATGATATTTCCCGGTCCGGACCGATCCCAAGTTGGCTTCTCACCTTCTTGGCCCACCAAAAACCCCTCCCCCCTCCCGCGCGTGCTTCTCGCCCGGCGCCAGCTGAGCCTGTCGCTCCACATTGATGGCAAGTCAGGGCGACATGAGCTCTCACTGCTTCGTCTGTTGAAGCGGCATGCCGACCGAGGGCACCGCCCGCTGCACGCCAACATTTCAGACTACACAGTGGAGAGTAACTTTAGAGCAAGTACTACAATTAGGTGACATAAGCAGGCTATAAGGATTTAAATATAGTATTTGTGCTTAGTTGAAGGAGAGAGAAGAGGAGAGAGAAGAGAAGCGGGTTGTATACTTGTAGCCGGTTGTAGCACGAGCTCTAACATACTTTGTGAGACAAAAGGTGGGGTCATTATTAATGATATAGTATTATACTAAAGGGACTAACTATTGTACTAGTAGGCTATTAGGTTGGCTCTAGATGATGTGTCAACTTCGTATAGCCGGATGTTGGCTATACTATTAACCATGCTCTAAGTGTGGTGTGAGTGGGACTAAAGTTTAGTCCCATACTTCTAGGTGAGTGTGAGTTGCACCACTTTATAATGTGATCTATTCTAGCATTTGCCTGAGCATGATAATAGGAAACCTACACGCGCGCTCTACAGGAATGAGCCTGTCCAAGGACAAAAGCTATGCATGTGGTCTATATTTTTGTTGGTCGGAAAATTTATTAAGTCATTAATTAATAATTAACCGACGCCTTAATTACTTAGCCATTTCTGATTCTTTTGGATAGTGGGGCTATTATTGACTTAGACGTGGGGTTTGGGCCAAAGGCATACTATTATACTTGGTCTTACTCGCACGACCGACCTGACAGGCTCTACCCTAGCCGCCGATGTATCATAGGGTTTCACACTGTTCCAGATCATAGCGCCACCACGCAATTCTTCTCCATCCCTCCTTCCGGCATGCACCGCGAGAGGGAGCACACTCCTGCGACTCCTGCCAGCAACGACTTCCTCAACGACAGCCATCTTCCCCGACCTCGGTAACCTCTTCATCAATGACATGAGTGACGACATCAACCATAGCGGTTCTGCTCCCACTGTACAGTATGTGATTCTGTCCTCCTGGTTTAATCCACATCATTACTTTGATCTTTGCAATTGTTGTCATGATCTATTTACTGTTCATTCGGATTAAATCTCATAGTAAATTGCTCATATATTCAACAATCCAATCCAAAAACCTGATTATAGGCAATTTACTCCGAGTGGTTTTGCTGCACTTTTGAAGCGGCCTACTTTTCAGGGGGTGCAATATAAAAGGTGTCTCACAAGAGCAGTATATTGGTTTCAGATCATGTACTGCTATGACGCAACTAAGGGTAAGCCTGAGGGCGATCTTAATCCTACACAGCAGGAAGCTTTTGAGAACATGGATACCCTCTTCAAAGCCTCCCTGCTGAGTGTTCTTGACGATTCCATTGTGGATTCATATATGTTGTTTCACAGCAGCAAAGACATGTGGGCTGCGCTCGAGGCCACTTTTGGGGCCTCGGGCGCTGGCAACGAGTTGTACGTCATGGAGCAATTCTGTGACTACTAGATGACTGATGAGCGCGCTCTGTTGTTCAGAAGACTCATGAGATACAGTCACTCGCTAAGGAACTTGAGTACTTTAAGTGTGTGTTGCCGGACAAATTTGTTGTTGGGACCATCATTGCCAAGCTTCCACCGTCGTGGAACAATTTTGCTACTTCTCTGAAAAACAAGAGACATGAGTTTTCCGTTTTGGATCTCATTAGCACTCTTGATTTTGAAGAGAAGGTGAGAGCAAAAGACACACATGCTCGGGTCGCTGAGGGAGCTTCTAGTGCCCACATGGTACACGAGAAGAACTTCCAGCCCAACCAGCCCCAAAACAACAAGAACAAATCTCAGGGGAAAGGCAAGTTTGATGCAAAGAACAAGCCCTCACATTCTACCAACTTAAGGAAAAATTCGCATAACGGGAAGGGACACAAACCTCAATTTTGGTAGCACCGCACAAAATTATATGGCTGCATCTGCCTACTGTCAGCTAACCTCATGGTGCTCCAGGTATTCCTACATTAGTAACTAGGTACAATGACCACCGCAAGATGAAATAAGCTTATTCATACATTGCCTTGCTGATTGCAGTGCAGAACGATCCTGTCATGTGTGGAGGAGCAAACAAGCAGTCCAGCTGAAGGTGGAAATCAACTAAGGACTTATGAAATTATATATAATCTTCCTCAGGCAGGTTAGTATCCCCTTCGTCCAGATCATCGTGTTTTTTCATGCCGAGCTATTGATATGTGCTATTGTTTTGTAACACCGTTTAAGTATAGTTATTCTTTTCCTATCTTTTCAGGTTCAGCACAATGAAGATGATTTCAGGGGAACGGCACAATATGGACTGATGTTGAGTCATCTCTATTGCCTCATGTGGTTGCTGCAAATGTATCAGCATCAATTGCAAGAGGAGGCAGCCAGCTAGGTGTGGAGTTGCCAACATGCTCAAAGTGCTCGCAACATTGAGAAGAAACAAGCATACCCAGGAAATTAATGCGTGCGCGGGGAGGCCCTTTGCTTAGAGAAGCATCGACCGATTTTCTTTATTTCCACACCTTCTCACAGCTTTGTATTGGTTATAGTATGGTGAATCATTGAGATGCACAAACATGCTGAACTTTTGTTCTTCTGAATGTTAGTATGCATACTGATACGTCTCCGTCGTATCTACTTTTCCAAACACTTTTGCCCTTGTTTTGGACTCTAACTTGCATGATTTGAATGGAACTAACCCGGACTGACGCTGTTTTCAGCAGACTTTCCATGGTGTTATTTATGTGCAGAAACAAAAGTTCTCGGAATGACCTGAAACTCCACGGAACGTCTATTTGGTAATAATAAAAAATCCTTGCCAAAGATGAAGACCAGGGGGCCCACACCCTAGCCATGAGGGTGGGGGCGCGCCTGCCCCCCTAGGGCGCGCCCCCTACCTCGAGGGCCCCCTGGAGCTCCTCCGACCTCAACTCCAACTCTATATATTTGCTTTCGGGGAGAAAAAAATCAGAGAGAAGGATTCATCGCGTTTTATGATACGGAGCCGCCACCAAGCCCTAAAACCTCTCGGGAGTGCTGATCTAGAGTCCGTTCGGGGCTCCGGAGAGGGGAATCCGTCGCTGTCGTCATCATCAACCATCCTCCATCACCAATTTCATGATGCTCACCGCCGTGCGTGAGTAATTCCATCGTAGGCTTGCTGGACAGTGATGGGTTGGATGAGATCTATCATGTAATCGAGTTAGTTTTGTTAGGGTTTGATCCCTAGTATCCACTATGTTCTGAGATTGATGTTGCTATGACTTTGCTATGCTTAATGCTTGTCACTAGGGCCCGAGTGCCATGATTTCAGATCTGAACCTATTATGTTTTCATGAATATATGTGTGTTCTTGATCCTATCCTGCAAGTCTATAGTCACCTACTATGTGTTATGATCCGGCAACCCCGAAGTGACAATAATCGAGACCACTCCCGGTGATGACCATAGTTTGAGGAGTTCATGTATTCACTAAGTGCTAATGCTTTGTTCCGGTACTCTATTAAAAGGAGGCCTTAATATCCCTTAGTTTCCATTAGGACCCCGCTGCCATGGGAGGGTAGGACAAAAGATGTCATGCAAGTTCTTTTCCATAAGCACGTATGACTATATTCAGAATACATGCCTACATTACATTGATGAATTGGAGCTAGTTCTGTGTCACCCTATGTTATGACTGTTACATGATGAACCGCATCCGGCATAATTCTCCATCACCGATCCAATGCCTACGAGCTTTTCACATATTGTTCTTCACTTATTTACTTTTCCGTTGCTACTGTTACAATCACTACAAAACACCAAAAATATTACTTTTGCTACCATTACTTTTGTTACCGTTACCACTACTATCATATTACCTTGCTACTAAATACTTTGCTGCAGATATTAAGTTTTCCAGGTGTGGTTGAATTGACAACTCAGCTGCTAATACTTGAGAATATTCTTTGGCTCCCCTTATGTCGAATCAATAAATTTGGGTTGAATACTCTACCCTCGAAAACTGTTGCGATCCCCTATACTTGTGGGTTATCACATACCGTATCTTCTGAAGCTTAGTTTAATGTGAATGTTGACTAGCCTGTGAACCTTCACAATCTAGTAACTATATTGTAGGCCTGTTATTTGACACCTCACTTTGCCGCACTACGCGACCAGTGTGAGTGTCTGCATCTAGTACCGCATCCTCCAATTTGGTGGATGATGACCCACAAGTATAGGGGATCTATCGTAGTCCTTTCGATAAGTAAGAGTGTCGAACCCGACGAGGAGCAGAAGGAAATGATAAACGGTTTTCAGCAAGGTATTCTCTGCAAGTACTGAAATAAGTGGTAACAGATAGTTTTGTGATAGGATAATTTGTAATGAGCAACAAGTAACAAAAGTAAATAAAGTGCAGCAAGGTGGCCCAATCCTTTTTGTAGCAAAGGACAATCCTGGACAAACTCTTATATATAGAAATGCGCTCCCGAGGACACATGGGAATTATCGTCAAGCTAGTTTTCATCACGTTCATATGATTCGCATTCGGTACTTTGATAATTTGATATGTGGGTGGACCGGTGCTTGGGTGCTGTTCTTACTTGAACAAGAATCCCACTTATGATTAACCTCTCATGCAAGCATCCACAACTACAACAAAAGTATTAAGGTAAACCTAACCATAGCATGAAACATATGGATCCAAATCAGCCCCTTACGAAGCAACGCATAAACTAGGGTTTAAGCTTCTGTCACTCTAGCAACCCATCATCTACTTATTACTTCCCAATGCCTTCCTCTAGGCCCAAATAATGGTGAAGTGTTATGTAGTCGACGTTCACATAACACCACTAGAGGATAGACAACATACATCTCATCAAAATATCGAACGAATAACAAATTCACATGACTACTAATAGCAAGACTTCTCCCATGTCCTCAGGAACAAACGTAACTACTCACACAGCATATTCATGTTCATAATTAGAGGGGTATTAATATGCATATAGGATCTGAACATATGATCTTCCACCAAATAAACCAACCAGCATCAACTACAAGGAGTAATCAACACTACTAGCAACCTACTAGTACCAATCCCAGACTTGGAGACAAGAATTGGATACAAGAGATGAACTAGGGTTTTGAGAGGAGATGGTGCTGGTGAAGATGTTGATGGAGATTGCCCTCTCCCGATGAGAGGAGCGTTGGTGATGACGATGGCGATGATTTCCCCCTCCCGGAGGGAAGTGTCCCTGACAGAACAGCTCTGCCGGAGTCCTAGATTGGTTCCGCCAAGGTTCCGCCTCGTGGCGGCGGAGTCTCGTCCCGAAAGGTTGCTTATGATTTTTCCCTTGAAGAAAGACTTCATATAGCAGAAGATGGCCACCGGAGAGCCAACAGGGGGGCCATGAGGCAGGGGGCGCGCCCTGGGGGGTAGGGCGCGCCCCCACCCTCGTGGCCAGGTGGGCCCCCCTCTGACGTACTTCTTCCGCTCAATATTTTTTATTATTTCCAAAAATAACTTTCGTGGAGTTTCAGGACTTTTGGAGTTGTGCAGAATAGGTCTCTAATATTTGCTCCTTTTCCAGCCCAGAATTCCAGCTGCCGGCATTCTCCCTCCTCATGTAAACCTTGTAAAATAAGAGAGAGTAGGCATAAGTATTGTGACATAACGTGTAATAACAGCCCATAATGCAATAAATATCGATATAAAAGCATGTTGCAAAATGGACGTATCAACTCCCCCAAGCTTAGACCTTGCTTCTCCTCAAGCGGTAGCCGATAACGATAAATATGTCCACATGTTTAGAGGTAGAGGTGTCGATAAAATAAAATACGGACATGAGGGCATCATGATTATTCTCATAACAGCAACATATATGGATATTGTCATATGATTTCTTATGCTCAAGTAATAAGCTATTCACAATGCCAAGTATGAAGCAGAAACTTTATTGAGAACCAACAAACTATAATCTCAGTCATTGAAGCAATTGCAATTTATCATAACATCAGAAAGAGTCTATGCAGAGCTTTCTAGCAAGTCCACATACTCAACTATCATTTAGTCTTTCATAATTGCTAACACTCACGCAATACTTGTGGTTACGGAGTTTTAATCGGACACAATGAAAGATAGGGGCTTATAGTTTCTCCTCCCAACCTTTTACCTCAAGGGTAATGTCAACAATAATAACTCATGCTGACTTACATCCGATTAGATATATCTATCAGGATCTTTCCAACACCCTGTGCTTGCCAAAGGATAAAATGTAAAAAGGAAAGGTGAAGATCACCATGACTCTTGCATAAGGTAAAAGATAATAATAAAAGATAGGCCCTTCGCAGAGGGAAGCAGAGGTTGCCATGCGCTTTCAGGGTTGGATGCACAAAATCTTAATGCGAAAGAACGTCACTTTATATTGCCCCTTGTGATATGAACCTTTATTATGCAGTCCGTCGCTTTTATTTCTTCCACATCACAAGATCGTATAAAGCTTATTTCCTCCACACCAATCAATCATACATATTTAGAGAGCAGTTTTTATTGCTTGCACCGATGACAACTTACTTGAAGGATCTTACTCAATCCATAGGTAGATATGGTGGACTCTCATGGCAAAATTGGTTTAAGGGTTTTTGGAAGCACAAGTAGTATCTCTACTTGGTGCTAAGAATTTGGCTAGCATGAGGGGGAAAGGCAAGCTCAATCATGTTGGATGATCCATGACAATATACTTTATCTCAAATATAAGAAAACATAACCCATTACGTTGTCTTCCTTGTCCAACATCAACTCTTTAGCATGTCATATTTTAATGAGTGCTCCCAATCATAAAAGATGTCTATTATAGTATATCTATATGTGAAACCTCTCTTTCTTTATTACTTCCTATTAATTGCAACGATGACCGAAGCTATGTTTGCCAACTCTCATCAATTTTTAATCATCATACTCTTTCTATGTGAAGTCATTACTCTCGATAAGATCAATATGATCTCTTTGTTTCTTTTTATTCTTTTCTCTTTTTTTTATTCACTCAAGATCATGGCAAAATAATCAAGCCCTTGACTCAACACTAATCTTTATTATATAGCTCACGGACTCGATTACATAGAGAGATCATAAAGCAAAATTCAAAACTAGATCATGCCATAACTTTATTCTACTAGATCAAAATACTACTAATGGGATCAAACTAAGAAAAACGGTAAAGATAGGAGTGTGATTGTGATACGATACCGGGGCATCTCCCCCAAGCTTGGCAGTTGCCAAGGGGAGTGCCCATACCCATGTGATTATGTCTCCTTTGCTGGTGAGGAAGGTGGAGGTGATGATGGATAGTCGCACATCAAACATAAGAGGTCCTCCAGCTTGCGGATAATGCCCTTGAGTGCAACGATATGCTCCTTCAACAAAATATTTTCACGTGTGAGATACTTGTTCTGTATACGAGCTAACTCAATCATCTTGAAAGCTTCAATCTCAGTTGGGGTAAGAAGATTATGATCAAGTTGAAGGATGTCTTCCGCTGCCGGAGCTTGATCCTCCGTGGCCTTCTTGATCCTTTCATCCTTGTTGATCTCCGTGGGTTCTTCCCTCTTCAGCTCTATCTTCATTAGCCAAGCATCGTTATCACCATTGTTGGAGGAGGGGGACGACATGATGCCTGGCGTTGACAGCCGTGACAGAAAACAGCTCGAAACAAGAACAGAGGATAATTGCGTGATACGGGAGTCAAAACCTTCGGGAGATTATATAATGAATTTTTACCGACCAAAATACGTATCGTGCAAGAAAACGGAGTCCGGAGAGCACACGAGGTGCCCACGAGGTAGGCGGGCGCGCCCAGTAGGATAGGGCGCGCCCTCCACCCTCGTGGAGCCCTCGTGTCCTTCCTGGACTGCTTATTATTTTTCTATTTTTCTAAATATTCCAAAACGGAGAAATATTGCCATAAAAATTGTTTTTACTTACCGTACCACATACCTATTCCTTTTTGGAGTCTGAAACGTTCCAGAAAGTGTCCCTTATGTATTCCTCCGGGGTTACGGTTTCAATAACATTGGTTTCAACATTTATGGGATTACCTGAGATATAATGTTTGATTCTTTGACCGTTCACCACCTTCGGATTGGTGCCTTCGAAGTTGTTGATTTTTATGGCACCGGAACGATAGACCTCCTCGATAATGTAGGGGCCTTCCCATTTAGAGAGAAGTTTTCCTGCAAAAAATCTTAAACGAGAGTTGTATAGCAATACATAATCACCTACATTAAACTCACGCTTTTGTATCCTTTTGTCATGCCATCTTTTAACTTTTTCTTTAAACAACTTGGCATTTTCATAAGCTTGGGTTCTCCATTCATCAAGTGAGCTAATATCAAATAACCTCTTCTCACCGGCAAGTTTGAAATCATAGTTGAGCTCTTTAATAGCCCAATATGCCATATGTTCTAGTTCGAGAGGTAAGTGACATGCTTGTCCATAAACCATTTTATACGGAGACATACCCATAGGATTTTTATATGCAGTTCTATAGGCCCATAATGCATCATCAAGTTTCTTGGACCAATTCTTTCTAGACCTATTAACAGTCTTTTGCAAAATTAATGTGAGCTCTCTATTACTCAATTCTACTTGACCACTAGACTGTGGGTGATAAGGAGATGCAATTCTATGATTAACATCATATTTAGCAAGCATTTTACGAAAAACACCATGAATAAAATGTGAACCACCATCAGTCATTAAATATCTAGGGACTCCAAACCTCGGGAAAATAACTTCTTTAAGCATTTTAATAGAAGTTTATGATCAGCACTACTAGTTGGAATAGCTTCTACCCACTTAGTAACGTAATCAACAGTAACTAAAATATGTGTATATCCATTAGAGGCAGGAAAAGGTCCCATATAATCAAAGCCCCAAACATCGAATGGTTCAATAACAAGTGAATAGTTCATAGGCATTTCTTGACGTCTTCTAATATTACCAATTCTTTGACATTCATCACAAGATAAGACAAACTTACGGGCATCCTTGAAGAGAGTAGGCCGATAAAAACGGGATTGCAATACCTTATGTGCAGTTCTATCTCCAGCGTGGTGTCCTCCATAAGCTTTGGAGTGACACTTGCGTAGGATCTGTTCCTATTCATGCTCAGGTACACAACGTCTAATAACACCATCTACTCCTTATTTATAAAGATGTGGGTCATCCCAAAAGTAATGTCTCAAGTCATAGAAAAACTTTTCTTTTGCTGGTATGTGAAACTAGGTGGTATAAATTTAGCAACAATATAATTAGCATAATCAGCATACCATGGAGTACTACGAGAGGCATTTATGACATTTAATTGCTCATCAGGAAAGCTATCATCAATAGGTAGTGGGTCATTAAGAACATTTTCTAACCTAGACAAGTTGTCTGCAACGGGGTTCTCAGCTCCCTTTCTATCAACAATATGCAAATCAAATTCTTGTAGCAAGAGAACCCATCTAATAAGTCTAGGTTTAGCATCTTTCTTTTCCATAAGATATTTAATAGCAGCATGATCCGTGTGAATAGTTACTTTAGAGTCAACAATATAAGGTCTGAACTTATCACAAGCAAATACAACTGCTAAGAATTCTTTTTCAGTAGTAGCATAATTTCTTTGAGCATTGTCTAGAGTCTTACTAGAATATTGAATAACATTTAATTTCTTATCAACTCTTTGCCCTAGAACAGCACCTACAGCATAATCACTAGCATCACACATAATTTCAAAGGGTAATTCCAATCAGGTGGCTGAACAATAGGTGCAGAGATCAATGCTTTCTTAAGTATTTCAAATGCTTCTACACAATCATCATCAAAGACAAATGGTATATCTTTTTGTAATAAATTAGTCAGCGGCCGAGAGATTTTTGAGAAGTCCTTAATCAACCTCCTATAAAATCCAGCGTGATCAAGGAAACTTCTTATACCTTTGATGTCCTTGGGACATGGCATCTTTTCAATAGCATCAACCTTGGCTTTATCAACTTCAATACCTCTTTCAGAAACTTTATGCCCCAAGACAATACCTTCATTAACCATAAAGTGGCACTTTTCCCAATTCAAGACAAGATTAGTTTCTTCGCATCTCTGCAAAACTCGATCAAGGTTGCTCAAGCAACCATCAAAAGAGGATCCATAGACGGAAAAATCATCCATGAAAACCTCACAAATCTTTTCACAAAAGTCAGAGAATATAGCCATCATGCATCTTTGAAAGGTAGAAGGTGCATTACATAAACCAAAAGGAATACGTCTATAAGAAAAAGTACCAAAAGGGCAAGTAAAAGTAGTCTTTGATTGATCATTGCTGACACAGGTATTTGAGAGAAACCAGAATAACCATCTAGAAAGCAAGAATGTGTATGTTTGGTTAATCTTTGTAGCATTTGATCGATAAAAGGTAAGGGGTAATGATCCTTTTTAGTAGCCTTATTTAATTTGTGGAAATCAATTACCATCCTATAACCTATAATAATTCTTTGCGGAATCAATTCATCTTTATCATTAGGAACGACAGTAATACCTCCCTTCTTAGGGACACAATGGACAGGACTTACCCACTGACTATTAGCAATGGGATAAATTATACCTGCCTCAAGGAGCTTTAGTATTTCCTCTTACCACTTCTTTCATCTTAGGATTCAGCCATCATTGATGATCATGAACTGGTTTGGCATCTTCTTCCAAATTTATTTTATGTTGACATAGAGTGGGACTAATGCCCTTAAGATCATCAAGAGTATATCCAATAGCAGCTCGGTGCTTCTTCAGAGTTTTCAATAACAGGATATATCTTTTTCTCATCAAGATAAGCATATTTAAGAGTATCAGGCAACAGTTTAAGCTCAAACACGGGATCACCCTTGGGTGGAGGAGGATCCCCTAGGATTTCGACAGGCAAATTGTGTTTCAAGATAGGTTCATGTTTAAAGAATACTTCATCTATTTCCCTTCTTTCATTGATGAACATATCATTTTCATGGTCTAGCAAATATTGTTCTAAAGGATCACTAGGAGGTACGGCAATAGAAGCAAGACCAATAATTTCATCCTTACTAGGTAATTCTTCTTCACGGTGTTGACTACTAAATTTAGAGAAATTAAACTCATGAGACATATCACCCAAGCCAACAGTAACAACATTCTTTTCGCAGTCTATCCTAGCATTGACTACGTTCAAGAAGGGTCTACCAAATATAATGGGACAAAAGCTATCATGTGGGGAACCAAGAACAAGAAAATCAGCAGGATATTTAGTTTTCCCACACAAGACTTCAACATCTCTAACAATTCCAATGGGTGATATTGTATCTCTATTCGCAAGTTTGATGGTAACATCAATACCTTCTATCTCAGCAGGTGCAATTTCATGCATAATTTCTTTATATAGGTCATGAGGTATAGCACTAGCACTAGCACCCATATCACATAAGCCATGATAACAATGATCTCCTATTTTAACAGAAATAACAGGCATACCTACCACATGTCTATGTTTATCTTTAGCACAAGGTTTGGCAATTCTAGCAGTTTCACCGCAGAAATAAATAACATGCCCATCAATATTATCAGCCAAGAGATCTGTAACAATAGCAATATTAGGTTCAACTTTAATCTGCTCAGGGGGTGTATAAGTTCTAATATTGCTTTTACGAACCACAGTTGAAGCTTTAGCATGATCCTTTATTCTAACAGGGAAACGTGGTTTCTCAACATAAGAAGTAGGAACAACAGGATCATTATAAGTGATAGTCTTTTCTTAAACTTTAATAGGTGCCGCTACTTTTACTTCTATGGGAGGATGATATTTAAACCACTTCTCTTTGGGAAGATCAACATAACTAGCAAAAGATTCACAGAAAGAAGCTACTATCTCGGAGTCAAGTCGATATTTAGTGCTAAATTTACGGAAAACATCGGTATCCATAAAAGATTTAACACAATCAAACTTAGATGTCATACCTGACTCCTTACCTTCGTCGAGATCCCAATCTTCAGAGTTGCGTTTAATTCTATCCAATAAACTCCATTTGAATTCAATAGTCTTCATCATAATAGAGCCAGCACAAGAAGTATCGAGCATGGTGCGATTGTTTTCAGAAAGCCCAGCATAAAAACTTTGAATATTATTTCTATTGGGAGCTCATGATTGGGGCATGAATACAACATTGATTTAAGCCTCCCCCAAGCTTGAGCGATGCTTTCTCCTTCGCGAGGCCAAAAATTATATATATAATTGCGATCACGATGAACAAGATGCATAGGATAAAACTTCTGATGAAATTCCAATTTCAATCGTTTATAGTTCCATGATCTCGTATCATCACATAGCCTATACCATGTCGATGCATCTCCCTTCAAAGATAAAGGGAAGACCTTCATCTTAACAACATCATCGGGTATACCTGCAAGCTTAAATAATCCACAAACTTCATCCACATAGATTAGGTGCTCATCAGAATGCTTTGTTCCATCTCCTGCAAAAGGATTAACTAGCAGTTTTTCTAACATACCCGAAGGAACTTCAAAGGGAACATTTTCATTTTCAGTAGGTTTAGTAGGTTGAGGAGAACCTCTTTGCTCTACTGGTCGGGGTGAAGATACCCAAAACAAGCCCCTCAGAGGATTACTTTCCATAGTAACAAGTGACAGTAAATTTCAGCACACTATATAAATTTTTCCTTACCAAATTCCACCTACCAAAGGCGCTTCACTCCCCGGCAACGGCGCTAGAAAAGAGTCTTGATGACCCACAAGTATAGGGGATCTATCGTAGTCCTTTTGATAAGTAAGAGTGTCGAACCCAACGAGGAGAAAAAGGAAATGATAAACGGTTTTCAGCAAGGTATTCTCTGCAAGTACTGAAATAAGTGGTAACAGATAGTTTTGTGATAGGATAATTTGTAACGAGCAACAAGTAACAAAAGTAAATAAAGTGCAACAAGGTGGCCCAATCCTTTTTGTAGCAAAGGACAAGCCTGGACAGACTCTTATATAGAGAAAAGCGCTCCCGAGGACACATGGGAATTATCGTCAAGCTAGTTTTCATCACGTTCATATGATTCGCGTTCGGCACTTTGATAATTTGATATGTGGGTGGACCAGTGCTTGGGTGCTGTTCTTACTTGAACAAGCATCCCACTTATGATTAACCTCTATTGCAAGCATCCGCAACTACAACAAAAGTATTAAGGTAAACCTAACCATAGCATGAAACATATGGATCCAAATCAGCCCCTTACGAAGCAACGCATAAACTAGGGTTTAAGCTTCTGTCACTCTAGCAACCCATCATCTACTTATTACTTCCCAATGCCTTCCTCTAGGCCCAAATAATGGTGAAGTGTTATGTAGTCGACGTTCACATAACACCACTAGAGGATAGACAACATACATCTCATCAAAATATCGAACGAATAACAAATTCACATGACTACTAATAGCAAGACTTCTCCCATGTCCTCAGGAACAAACGTAACTACTCACACAGCATATTCATGTTCATAATCAGAGGGGTATTAATATGCATATAGGATCTGAACATATGATCTTCCACCAAATAAACCAACCAGCATCAACTACAAGGAGTAATCAACACTACTAGCAACCTACTAGTACCAATCCCGGACTTGGAGACAAGAATTGGATACAAGAGATGAACTAGGGTTTTGAGAGGAGATGGTGCTGGTGAAGATGTTGATGGAGATTGCCCTCTCCCGATGAGAGGAGCGTTGGTGATGACGATGGCGATGATTTCCCCCTCCCGGAGGGAAGTGTCCCCGGCAGAACAGCTCTGCCGGAGTCCTAGATTGGTTCCGCCAAGGTTCCGCCTCGTGGCGGCGGAGTCCCGTCCCGAAAGGTTGCTTATGATTTTTCCCTTGAAGAAAGACTTCATATAGCAGAAGATGGCCACCGGAGAGCCAACAGGGGGGCCATGAGGCAGGGGGCGCGCCCTGGGGGGTAGGGCGCGCCCCCACCCTCGTGGCCAGGTGGGGCCCCCTCTGACGTACTTCTTCCGCTCAATATTTTTTATTATTTCCAAAAATAACTTTCATGGAGTTTCAGGACTTTTGGAGTTGTGCAGAATAGGTCTCTAATATTTGCTCCTTTTCCAGCCCAGAATTCCAGCTGCCGACATTCTCCCTCCTCATGTAAACCTTGTAAAATAAGAGAGAATAGGCATAAGTATTGTGACATAACGTGTAATAACAGCCCATAATGCAATAAATATCGATATAAAAGCATGATGCAAAATGGACGTATCAGTGGATGCCAAGTTGAAAAAGGTTATCAATGAGTAGCCATAAGCTGGAGGCGTCTCTTTTTTTCTTTCAAATGGGCAATAAGCTGGAGAGTGTCTCGGGCTGCCTCTAGCACAAGGCCCTCCAGTACAAAACACGGGCAGCCGACTGGGCCGATACAAAACCCTATCCATCTTAAAGCCCATTTCTTTTTGTTTTTTGCGAGGAGAAGCCCATATTTCTTGAAGAGGGAGTGATCCCAGAAAAACCCTCCTTCCTCCTCGCTTCCACTTATACTGTAGCTCGCTGGACTCTCCCGCTTCCGTCTCCCCCCAATTCCCCCTACTCCCCATCTTCCTCACTCGTCCAGAAAACCCCCGCTCACCTTCTTCCTCACTCATACAGAAAACGCCTGCTCCTCTTCTTCCACTCATACAGAAAACACCAGCCCTCCTTCTTCCCCACCCGCACTGCCACTAGGCTCGTCTCTAGCTACTCTGGTCAAACCCGTGAGCTCGGCGCGATGCCCGCAAGGAAAATGGAGTCGGCTGGCCCCAGCGCCAAGAAGATGAGGCTCCCGCCAGCGACGACGCCGGTTG
>NC_057805.1:459948546-460014533 GCF_018294505.1 Triticum aestivum | reverse complement strand
AAAAAATCGAAATTTGAAAGGCAATAATAAATTTATCTATCACAAATTTTTAAAAGTTAATTTATCTAGAAAACATAATTTATATGAATTTTAAAGACAATAATAAATTTGAAAAATCTTCATGAATTTGGAGAAGTGTTCAATTTTTTCAAAAAAATTGATGGATTCTAATTAGTGTTCACACACTTCAGAAAATATCTTGTACAAAAAATGTTATGAATTAAAAGTGGAAAAAGAGAAGAAAAAAAAGAGATAGAAACATTAGTACAAGATTCTCCAAAAAAATAAAAAAATTGCAGCTCACGATGACAGTGTGACCACGGACACACAAACATAAAAAAACAAAGAAAAGAGGAGGAATAAACAAAACATGTAGTATGAAAAAAATCATGACCGTAGAACATAGGGACAATCCCATGTGTGTAGACACGCATAGATAATTCTTACAAAAAGTTCAAAACATATTATTTCTACATGACAAAAAAATATTCATGACTTTGAAAATATATTTCTTGCAGATCTCGATCGGAAATGTTGTGCCCGCATGAAAAACATGCACACACAAACACAAAACTTTTGAAAGAAAAAAGAATGAACAATGCCACTCCTCGTAAAAGAAACACAAAAATCGGAATAAAATGATAAAGAGTGTAACCAAAAGGGGAATGTGAGAGTGAGAAGATAGAGTGGTGGATGGGAGAAGAAGGCGCATGAGATTTAGCATTGACTCAGTTTCTAATAAACAATCAAGAATGTAAAATAAAAAGGCTCGGGGTAAACAAATGATAAAAAAGAAAACAACACAAAAAGGCCCAGACCTGAACAAAAAGCAGAACAAAGGCACCGGGGCACCATCGCATTTGACAAAAAAAGAAAGCAAGCCCATATATGCCCACGAAGGCTGACCACTTCGTGTGATAGGAAAAACAGCCTAGAGGGACACTAGCGACGCGAGACACATCGACAACACAAACGAAACTAATTTTGCACGAATCTTACATCCCCTTATTATGTACTTTCTCCATCCCAAAATAAGTATCTCAACCTTGATATAATTTTATATTAAAGTTAGTACAAAATTAAGACACTTGCTTTGGAAGTCCGGGTTTACCGGACCGGAGAGCCATGTCTCGGGGACCAAAGGCACCTAGTTGTTTTAGGCCCCTCCCAATGCTCCACCTTGTACAGATGCTAAGCATGCCATGTAGGCGAAAAATCTGATGTGGCAAGACAATTAATAGGAGAGAGATTGATTTGATGACCCCAGAAAGAACCAATGCCAAGCGCGTGAACCTAAACAAAACATTTAAATGGAGCAAGATCACCAATGCATGAAAAAGTTTAGTAGCTAAATCATTTGAAGGGAGCTTCGCAACAACAAGTTAAGCACCTATACATTATGGGCTAAAGTTGCTAAAGTATTTAATACGTTTAGCACCTCATCTATGCACCTGTCCATTGGAAGAGGTCTTAGACTACCCACAGTGGGAGTAACATAGGTAGTAACATCACACATATCTAGATAAAATACATGACGTGGCAAGCAATAAATGAAGAAAGAGAGGCATGTGGTAACATAACTAGTTATTACTAGTATGAGTAACATCACACATATCAAGGCAAGATGAGTCTATAGCCTAATAAATAAAATATTGCATATTACTACACATATGTTACTCCTCACTATAGAGGTAGTAACATGAGCATATTACTATTTTATGTTACTATCCATTGTAGCTACTCTTAATCGAATAAATTCTTTGGATTACCCGCTAAGCCTGCATGCGTCCAATGAAACAGCGTGCATGTAGCGCTCCAGCAGCCCATTTATCTCACCTACTTGCACGCTTTCTCTGACCAGCCCCATGCATCCAATGAATAGCAGCCTTTTACTGCTCTTTGCTTGCATGCCCAGCGCTATGAAATAGGAGGCCTAATAAGTCCGGGCGGCGCTGGCTCGCTAGCCGAACCTATAATCCTGGACGAAGATAGCAGTCAATAAGTTAGATGTGACATAACTAAAAAACATTTAGATGTGAGTTAGTAGCAAATCCGTTTTTTGTGTATATACTGTTAAAAGAACAAAGAAAAAAAGAAGGAAGCCACAAACAGATAATGAGTCAACTTAGATATGAGGTATTATCTCACATCTAGATGTAAGATATTATCTCACATCTAGTCTGTGACTATTCTGGATGTGAGATACTATATCACATCTAAGTTGACATACCTCTGATTTTTCTCTATATATTATTTTTCTTTTTTGTTGTTCTCTACTGTTTGAGCCTTGTCATTTTTAGGGCGCTGATGTACATCTGCTTATTAGCACGTTCGCATGGGCCAGGCCTATCGTGCCTCTGTAGACTAGCTAGCGTACGTACTCCCTCTGTTTCTTTTTTACTCCGTATATAAGATTTGGTCAAAGTCAAACTACACAAAATTTGACCAAATTTATATAAAAAAATATGAACATCTACAATACTAAAAATATATAGTATGAAAATACGTTTCATGGTGCATCTGATAATATTGATTTCATATTGTGATTGTTTATATTTCTTAATATAAAGTTAGCCAAACTCTACAAAGCTTGACTTTGACCAAACCTTATATGCGGACTAAAAAGAAACGGAGGGAGTACTACATAGTATGATTTGTTTTTTGTTTTTTGTTTCTGATTTTTTTCCTTTTCCTCTTTCAGGTTTAGTTTTTCTTCTACTTTTCTTTCAGTTCTTTTTCCTTTTTATACTTCTATTTTGTAAACATTATTTTAATATATGTTGAACATTTCTTAAATACACACCAAATATTTTTCATATACGGTGAATATTCTTTTAGTAATACACACTAAGTGGTTTTCTTAAAAATATGGTGAACATTTTTTTAAATACACACTCTTTAAATATTTTTCAAATGCACACTAAAGATGGTGGAGCAACCGAGATGAAAAAAGGCAGATCCAATTGCACGTCAAGGGTGGACTTGCAACTCGAAGAAAAAAAATAGTCGGGCTCAGTTCCGAGTCAATGGTTGACTTGCAACTAGCAAAAAAATCGAAACCTGTTGTGAGTCGAAGTGTGGACTTGCAAACTTGGGCAAAAATATGGTCGGCTCAGTTGCGAGTCGACGGTGTATTTACAACTGCGGTACATAAATTGATTGAGCCTAGTTGTGAGTCGACGGTGGACTTGCAATCGGGTAAAAAAACGTTGGCCATAGTGGAGCATCAAGGATGGACTTGCAACTGGGACAAAAAATGGATCAAGGGCCCAACTGCATGTCAATGTTGGCTTGTAACTGGGACGAACAAAAAAGGGCCGGACCCAGTTGCGAGTCGATGGTTGACTTGTAGCTGCAGCAAAATAAGAATCAAGGCCCCAACAAAGGTGGACTTGCAATTGGGTAAAAAATGTTGGGCCCAGTTGCAAGTCAATGATGGACTTGCAACTCAGGAAAGAAAGGATCAAGGGCCCAGTTGCATGTCAATGGTGGACTTGCAACTAGGACGAATAATAAAGGGTCGAACCTAGTTACAAGTCGATGGTTGACTTGCAACTACGATGAAAATGGATCAAGAGCCCAGTTGCATGTCAATGGTGGACTTGCAACTGCGGCTAACAAAAAAGAGTCGGACCTAGTTGCAAGTTAATGGTTGACTTGCAACTGCGGCAAAAAACAGGATCAAGGGCCCAGTTGCATGTCAATGGTGGACATGCAACTGGGACAAAAAGGGCCACAACCAATTGTGAGTCTATGGTGGATTAGCAACCAAGAGGTAAAAAGTCGAACCTAATTGTGAGTCAAGGGTGGACATGTAGTTGAGGCAAAAAACCTAGTTGCAAGTCGATGGTGGACTTGCAACCGACGCAGAAAAAAGTCGGGTCTAGTTGTGAGTCAAAGAGTGGACTTGCCAACCAGGGAAAAACGATCAAACACCTCAGTTGGATGTTAATGATGGACTTGCAATTGGAAAAAAGGATCGAACTAGTCATGAGTTGATGATGGATCTGTAACTAGGATTAAGAAGAGTCGAGCCCAGTTGGGAGTCGATGGTGGACTTGCAATTGGATCGAAAAAATGTTAGGCCTAGTTGCGAGTCAAGAATGAACTTGCAACTGGTGCAAAAAAGGGGTCTAACCTAGTTGCGAGTTTGTAAGTAGGGCAAAAAAGGTCACAGGTTAGTTGCGTCTTGAGGATGGACATGGAACTGGGACATGTAACTGGAACAAAAAAAATCAGGCCCCCATCACGAGTTAAAGGGTAGACTTGCAACTGGGACAAAAAAATAGGTCGATACCAGTTGCAAATCGAGGGTGAGCTTATAACCGAGGAAAAAAATATTGGGTGTAAAATTGTGAGTTGACGATGGCTTACAACTAGGACGACAAAATAGGTAGGTCCAATTACAAATCAAAAGATGGGCTTGCAATTGAGGCAAGAAAAAAAAAGCTTGGACCTAGTTGCGAATGAACAAGGACAAAGATATCCCCCTAGTCGACTCGCTCATCCTGCTTGCGTTGGCTCTACTGAAAAACAAAGAGGAAATGGACCGAGAAAAATGAAGAGGCAACAAAGGAATGGATGTGCTAAAGCGGTGACCAGCAAGAACCCGTCTCTTGCAAATCTACAATGTCGGCCAGTAACAAACAACAAAAAAGGGCAACAAAATGGTAAGGAGAAAAGCAAAACATATTGAAAAAATGGGCTTAAAAAAAGAGCACGTGTGAGACGAACAACCTAATAAATTGGATATTGTCGGCGTCCTAGGAACGGGGGTCCCCAGACTTGCCTGCCTGCAGCCCACGGCGTGGCTCCACCAGCGGCCCCGTACGGCCCATCTTCACCAGCAAACACTCAAGACCCTCGCGAGGGGCCAAGCCTCGCGAGGCGGACGAGGCAAGACCTCCTCAGGGGCGGCCTCACCAGGCTGGCTCGCGAGGGGCGGAGAGATCAAGGCAAGGGACACCTCGCGAGGTTCCTGTGACGCAAGCCATGACGACTGGAGCCAGGCGAGCGCCAGGCAGGCGCCAGCGTGCGCAGTGTCCTCGTTTCCTCTTTGGTGCTAAAGAGGCAAGCACGGGCGAGGAGTCCCGAGGCATCAGGCAAAGGTTTTCATATCAGTGCAAGAAGACCAAGACCAGCAGGACGACATGACGGAGGTCACCGTGGAGCCCAAGACGGCGTCACCACCAGAGCCTTTAGCAGGCGAAGACCACCTTTAGTCAGGATAACTCGTACTAGTTGTCTCCCTTCAAATTTGGCCGTTGTTGGATCCCTTCCCGCTCAATATTTGGGGAGAGGACCAGGGCCTCTATAAATAGGGTTAGCCACCATCTTAGCAGGGGGATCCGATCTGGTCTGGGATCAGAGCCATTCCATCCACAACCACACCAGCTCACCAAGCACAAGAGCACCTCTCCTCAGGAGGCTGTTCTTCCCTTCTAACTGTTCATCCTCAGCCCAAGAGGCAATCCACCACACCACACTGGAGTAGGGTATTACACCACTTGGTGGCCCGAACCAGTATAAATCTTGTGTCTCCTTGCTCTTTGGGTTCGACGCGCAAGGCCTGACGATCGTTGCGAGAGTGAGCTAGGGGGAGGGAGAGATCTTCGTGAGCGCACCACAGTGTTCAAACCTCAAGGGTTTTGCCGCAACCCGAAATCCGACATTTGGCGCGCCAGGTAGGGGTGCGCCGAATCTTTCCTTCCGCCCATCCGTGTTCCACCATTCCACCGCGACCATGTCAGACGCGCGCCGAGCCTGCGCTGAGCTTCGGGCCGCCCTCGCCGCCCGTGTCGCTCAGACTGCCCCCGTCGGCGGGCCTCCCCGTCGTTCTCCGTCACCCGCCGCCAACGCCTCCACCGGCCTGGCGGGGAATGAGCAGCAAGCGTCCTCGCTGCACCCCTCGGTGCGGCGGGACGGCCGCACCGCCACTCCGTCGCTGACCCCAGCCGGCTCGTCGTCCCATGCTCGTCGAGCTCCCACCGACGCGCAGGCCCCGCTGCTCATGGAGCGCGAGCTCCTGCACTACCGCCCAATCGATGACCTCTACGAGGACTGGCTGGACCGCATTGCCGAGCTCGTCAGCGCCGCAGGGGGCTCCCCCGCGCCATCCCTCTCGCTGCCTTGCCCTCCGCCTGCTGCGGGCGACGTGGCTCACGGAGCGCCTCCACCACCTCTGCACCAAGACGGCGCCTTGGCGCCAAGGCGCGCGCCCCCCCTGGCGTGACCCACCGTGTCGGGCGCCCGCGCGAGAAGAAGGAAGCTGCCAAGAAGTTCCACGGCCGCAAGAGAATGCTCCCGCACTCCCAGCGACACCACGACAAGACCGTGTGCCACCTGCTGTGGCAGTGCGCGGGCACCAAGGACAGGCCCCACCTCTGCAAAGGGCCCCGGTGGCCACGGCAGGCTACCGCGCCTTCACTCTGGAGCTGCGTAGCGTCGCCTGGCCGGACAAGTTCAAGCCAGACTTGCCTCCTCGCTACGACGGCACCCCTGACCCTGCGGAGTTCCTGCAGCTCTACGAGCTGAGCATCGAGGCGACCAACGGCGACGAAAAAGTCATGGCGAACTGGTTCCCCATGGCTCTCAAGGATGGCGCTTGCTCTTGGCTCCTGAACCTGCCCCCGGGCTCGATCTCCTCCTGGGACGAGATGCGCGGCCGCTTCATCGCCAACTTCCAGGGCACTCGCGACCGCCCCCAGCCGTGGGCGACCTCGCCGCGTCAGGCAGCAGCCAGGAGAGACCCTGCAAAAGTACATCCAGCGCTTCAACAACGTTCGCCTCAAGATCCCCAAGGTCACGGACGAGGCCATCATTTTGGCGTTTTTTGATGGCGTCCGCGACATCAAGATGAAGGAGGAGCTCGCCATCCACGAGGAGCTATGCACGGCTCTGGAGCTGTTCAACCTGGCGACCAAGTGCGCAAGAGCTGAGGAGGGGAGCCTTTCCCTCCTCGAGCTCCTGGCTGCCGACCTGGAGGAGAAGAAAGCCAAGGCCAAGGACGTGAAGCGCAAGGGAGTAGCCGTGCTCGCGGCGGAGCCAGATATGAAGCGCGGCCCGGACCACCCCGAGTCGTCCAGGAGCAGCTGACCATTCTGTGCCTTCCACAACATACACAACCACAACACCAACGACTGTCAAGAGCTCAGGGCCATTCGAGATGGACGCTTCGGTCGACGCCCCGAGCACAACGACCGGGGCTACGACAGAGGAGGAGGACGAGGTGGAGGTCGCTGGGACGATCGCAACCCTCGTCAGGAGTGGCACGACCGGCCTCGCGAGGATCGCTAGCAGGACCAGCCTCGTGAGGGTGCCTGGAGGGATTAGCCTCGCGAGGATCGCCCTCAGGGCAACGCCGGTCTTCCTCCACTGCCGCCACCACCAAGAAGGAACGACGACCACCTTCAGGACGAGGGGCTGGGGGCTTCCAGGAACCGCGCGCCATCGCCTGCATCTTGGGCGGAGCTCAAGCCCCAACCTCTCAGCGCATCTTCAAGCAGTTTGCTCGCGAGGTGAACGCAGCCCTTCCCAGGCTTGAGGCCACACGTCCTCTCCGGTGGTCCAAGTGTGCCATCACGTTCAGCTCGGCGGACCAGCTCAAGTGCGCGGCCACTGCTGGCGCCCTCCCGATGCTCTGTTCACCATCATCAGCAACGTACAAGTCACCAAGACCCTCATTGACGGTGGTGCAGGGCTTAACGTCCTGTCCATCGAGACATTTGACAGCCTCCAAGTGCCATACGACCAGCTTCAGCCCACCAAGCCCTTCTTAGGAGTAACCGACGGTTCCACTGTTGGGGAACGTAGTAATTTCAAAAAATTTCCTACGCACACGCAAGATCATGGTGATGCATAGCAATGAGAGGGGAGAGTGTTGTCCACGTACCCTCGTAGACCGACAGCGGAAGCGTTATTACAACGCGGGTGATGTAGTCGTATGTCTTCACGATCCGACCGATCAAGTACCGAACGCACGACACCTCCGAGTTCAGCACACGTTTAGCTCGATGACGTCCCTCGAACTCCGATCCAGCCGAGTGTTGAGGGAGAGTTTCGTCAGCACGACGGCGTGGTGACGATGATGATGTTCCACCGACGCAGGGCTTCGCCTAAGCTCCGCAACGGTATTCTCGAGGTGTAATATGGTGGAGGGGGGCACCGCACACGGCTAAGAGATCTCAAGGATCAATTGTTGTGTCTTTGGGGTGCCCCCCTGCCCCCGTATATAAAGGAGCAAGGGGGAGGCAACCGGCCAAGGGGAGAGGCGCGCCATAGGGGGGGAGTCCTACTCCCACCGGGAGTAGGACTCCTCCTTTCCTTGTGGGAGTAGGAAAAGGGAAGGGGGAAGGAGAAAGAAGGAAGGGTGCGCCCCCCTTCCCTAGTCCAATTCGGACCAGACCATGGGGAGGGGTGCGGCCACCTTTTGAGGCCTTTCTCTCCTTTCCCGTATGGCCCATTAAGGCCCAATACGAATTCCGTAACTCTCCGGTACTCCGAAAAATACCCGAATCACTCGGAACCTTTCCGAAGTCCGAATATAGTCGTCCAATATATCGATTTTTACGTCTCGACCATTTCGAGACTCCTCGTCATATCCCCGATCTCATCCGGGACTCCGAACTCCTTCGGTACATCAAAACTCAATAAAACTGTCATCGTAACGTTAAGCGTGCGGACCCTACGGGTTCGAGAACTATGTAGACATGACCGAGACACGTCTCCGGTCAATAACCAATAGCGGGACCTGGATGCCCATATTGGCTCCCACATATTTTACGAAGATCTTTATCGGTCAGACCGCATAACAACATACGTTGTTCCCTTTGTCACCGGTATGTTACTTGCCCGAGATTTGATCGTCGGTATCTCGATACCTAGTTCAATCTCGTTACCGGCAAGTCTCTTTACTCGTTCCGTAACACATCATCCCGCAACTAACTCATTAGTCACAATGCTTGCAAGGCTTACAGTGATGTGCATTACCGAGTGGGCCCAGAGATACCTCTCCGACAATTGGAGTGACAAATCCTGATCTCGAAATACGCCAACCCAACAAGTACCTTTGGAGACACCTATAGAGCACCTTTATAATCACCCATTTACGTTGTGACGTTTGGTAGCACACAAAGTGTTCCTCCGGTAAACGGGAGTTGCATAATCTCATAGTCATAGGAACATGTATAAGTCATGAAGAAAGCAATAGCAACATACTAAACGATCGAGTGGTAAGCTAACGGAATGGGTCAAGTCAATCACGTCATTCTCCTAATGAGGTGATATCGTTAATCAAATGACAACTTATGTCTATGGCTAGGAAACATAACCATCTTTGATTAATGAGCTAGTCAAGTAGAGGCATACTAGTGACACTCTGTTTGTCTATATATTCACACATGTATTATGTTTCCGGTTAATACAATTCTAGCATGAATAATAAACATTTATCATGATACAAGGAAATAAATAATACTTTATTATTGCCTCTAGGGCATATTTCCTTCATCCTCCACCCCGATAGGGCAGGTCCGCCTCCCTGTCACCTTCGGACAGCGCGACAACTACCGCACCGAGCTCATCGACTTCGACGTCGCCCACATTCGTCTGCCGTACAATGCCATCCTCGGGTACCTAGCACTGGCAAAGTTCATGGCAGTGACCCACCAACGCTACAACGTCCTCAAGATGCCAGGGAGCGGCGGGATCATCACAGTCCCCTGCGAAGGAAAATATGCGGTGTGCTGATACGTCTCCAACGTATCTATAATTTTTGATTGTTCCATGCTATATTATATTCTGTTTTGGATGTTTACGGGGCTTTATTATACACTTTTATATTATTTCTGGGACTAACCTATTAACCGGAGGCCCAGCCCGAATTGCTGTTTTTTTGCCTATTTCAGAGTTTCGCAGAAAAAAAATATCGAACGAAGTCCAAACGGAATGAAACCTTCGGGAACGTGATTTTCGGAACGAATGTGATCCAGAGGACTTGGAGGAGAGCACGAGGTAGGGGGGCGCGCCTACCCCCTGGGCGCGCCCTCAACCCTCATGGGGCCCATGTTGCTCCACCGACGTACTTCTTCCTCCTATATATACCTACGTACCCCCAAACCATCAGAGGCATCCACAAAAACCTAATTCCACCGCTGCAACCTTCTGTGCCCGTGAGATCCCATCTTGGGGCCTTTTCCGGCGTCCTGTCGGAGGGGGCATTGATCACGGAGGGCTTCTACATCAACACCATAGCCTCTCCGATGATGTGTGAGTAGTCTACCTCAGACCTTCGGGTCCATAATTTTTCGCTAGATGGCTTCTTCTCTCTTTTTGGATCTCAATACAAAGTTCTCCCCCTCTCTCGTGGAGATCTATTCGATGTAATCTTCTTTTATGGTGTGTTTGTTGAGACCGATGAATTGTGAGTTTATGATCAAGTTTATCTATGAACAATATTTGAATCTTCTCTGAATTCTTTTATGTATGATTGGTTATCTTTGCAAGTCTCTTCGAATTATCAGTTTGGTTTGGCCTACTAGATTGATCTTTCTTGCAATGGGAGAAGTGCTTAGCTTTGGGTTCAATCTTGCGGTGTCCTTTCCCAGTGACAGCAGGGGCAGCAAGGCACGTATTGTATTGTTGCCATCGAGGATAACAAGATGGGGTTTATTTCATATTGCATGAGTTTATCCCTCTACATCATGTCATCTTGCTTAAAGCGTTACTCTGTTCTTTTGAACTTAATACTCTAGATGCATGCTGGATAGCGGTCGATGTGTGGAGTAATAGTAGTAGATGCAGGCAGGAGTCCGTCTACTTGTCACGGACATGATGCCTATATACATGATCATACCTAGATATTCTCATAACTATGCTCAATTCTATCAATTGCTCAACAGTAATTTGTTCACCCACCGTAATACTTATGCTCTTGAGAGAAGCCACTAGTGAAACCTATGGCCCTCGGGTCTATTTTCCATCATATTAATCTTCCAACACTTAGCTATTTTTGTTGCCTTTTATTTTACTTTGCATCTTTATTACAAAAATACCAAAAATATTATCTTATCATATCTATCAGATCTCACTTTCGTGAGTAACCGTGAAGGGATTGACAACCCCTTTATTGTGTTGGTTGCGAGGTTTTATTTGTTTGTGTAGGTGCGAGGGACTTGAGCGTGGCCTCCTACTAGATTGATACCTTGGTTCTCAAAAACTGAGGGAAATACTTACGCTACTTTGCTGCATCACCCTTTCCTCTTCAAGGGAAAACAAACGCAGTGCTCAAGAGGTAGCAAGAAGGATTTCTGGCGCTGTTGCCGGGGAGTCTACGCAAGAGTCAAGACATACCAGGTACCCATCACAAACTCTTATCTCCCGCATTACATTATTTGCCATTTGCCTCTTGTTTTCCTCTCCCCCACTTCACCCTTGCCGTTTTATTCGCCCTCTCTTTTCCGTTCGTCACTTTCTTGCTTGCCTTGTCATTATGGTTAGTCCCTTATCTTCTCCGTTATCTCCCGGGAATGAAGTTCTTAATTTTAAACAAAGGGAGGGAGAAAATCTGAAAGACGCTTGGTATAGAATTTGCAATGCTCAAAATAGATCTACCAGGAAGCAATCTACTTCCGTTCTTCTCCGAAATTTTTATGTAGGCGCTAATCCTTGGTATAGATATATTCTTGATACCATTATCGGAGGGAATTTCTTGGGTAGCCATACTTTTGATTCTTATAATGCTATAATAGATTTGTTTGGCTCACCACCTCTTTTGGTTAATGGAACTATGTTAACTTTGGAACATGTGATGCAAAGGCTCGAGATTATTGAAAATAAAGTTGCTACTATAGAGATAATTGAAAATTTGGATAAAAAGATCCACAACCAAATTACCCATTATGGATCTAAGGTGGGAGTAGTTCTGAAAAGTTTTAAAGAAAAAGAACCTATAGTTAATGAAAGAATAGATCAAGATTCTACTAGAATTGATAAACTTGAGGGGATTATCACCAACTTGGGAACCGCTTTTTCTTCCGTTAAAAATACTCCAAATCCTCCTACCAAAATTGCCAAGCTCGTTTATGTTCCTAAAAATAAGGGTGAATCTTCTAGTAAGGAAACTGCGGATCTAAAATCAATAAGTGTTCATCCCAATCTTTTTGCTATCCTTAAGGAATCGTTTGCTACAAATGATTTTCTTGATTTTGTGCCTAGGATTTTGATAATTAATAAAGAAAAAGAAACCCCTAGAGGTCATAGGCGTCTTATTGAAGAATTGTCTACCAAACATGGCAATACCTAGATCTATCCTTGCTTTTATGCCTAGCTAGGGGCGTTAAACGATAGCGCTTGTTGGGAGGCAACCCAAATTTATTTTTATTTTTTTATTTTTTGCTTCTGTTTAGGAATAAATAATTGATCTAGCCTCTGGTTAGGCTTGATTTTATGTTTTAATTAGTGTTTGTGCCAAGTTAAACCTATAGGATCTTCTTGGATGATAGTTATTTGATCTTGCTGAAAATTCCAGAAACTTTCTGTTCACGAAAATAATTGTTAAAAATCACCAGAACGTGATATGATATTGATTCCAATTGATTCTGATCAATAAACAAATTTTCTAGGTCGTCCTATTTTTTCTGAAATTTTAGAGTTCCAGAAGTTTGCGTTAGTTACAGATTACTACAGACTGTTCTATTTTTGACAGATTCTGTTTTTCGTGTGTTGTTTGCTTATTTTGATTAATCTATGGCTAGTAAAAGAGTTTATAAACCATAGATAAGTTGGAATACAGTAGGTTTAACACCAATATAAATAAAGAATGAGTTCATTACAGTACCTTGAAGTGGTGTTTTGCTTTCTTTCGCCAACGGAGCTCACGAGATTTTCTGTTAAGTTTTGTGTTGTGAAGTTTTCAAGTTTTGGGTAAAAGATTTGATGGATTATGGAACAAGGAGTGGCAAGAGCCTAAGCTTGAGGATGCCCATGGCACCCCAAGATAATCGAAGGACACCAAAAAGCCAAAGCTTGGGGATGCCCCGGAAGGCATCCCCTCTTTCGTCTACTTCCATCGGTAACTTTACTTGGAGCTATATTTTTATTCACCACATGATATGTGTTTTGCTTGGAGCTTCTTGTATGATTTGAGTCTTTGCCTTTTAGTTTACCACAATCATCTTTGCTGTACACACCTTTTGAGAGAGACACACATGATTCGGAATTTATTAGAATACTCTATGCGCTTCGCTTATATCTTTTGAATTATATAGTTTTTGCTCTAGTGCTTCACTTATATCTTTTAGAGCACGGCGGTGATTTTGTTTTATAGAAACTATTATTCTCTCATGCTTCACTTATATTATTTTGAGAGTCTTAAACAGCATGGTAATTTGCTTAAATTGGGAAATTAATCCTAATATGCTAAGGTATTCAAGACTAGTAAAAACTTTCTTATGAGTGTGTTGAATGCTAAGAGAAGTTTGATGCTTGATGATTGTTTTGAGATATGGAGGTAGTGATATTAAAGTTGTGCTAGTTGAGTAGTTGTGGAAGTGAGAAATACTTGTGTTGAGGCTTGAAAGTCCCGTAGCATGCACTTATGGTAACCGTTGTGTAACAAATTTGAAATATAAGGTGTTCTTTGAGTGTCATCCTTTGTGTGGAGGTCGGGATCGCGCGATGGTTAACTCCTACCAACCTTCCCCTAGGAGCATGCGTGTAGTGCTTGGTTTTGATGACTTGTAGATTTTTGCAATAAGTATGTGAGTTCTTTATGACTAATGTTGAGTCAATGGATTATACGCACTCTCACCCTTCCATCATTGCTAGCCTCTTCGGTACCGTGCATTGCCCTTTCTCACACTGAGAGTTGGTGCAAAATTCGCCGGTGCATCCAAACCCCGTGATATGATACGCTCTGTCACACATAAAACTCATTATATCTTCCTCAAAACAGCCACCACACCTACCTATTATGGCATTTCCATAGCCATTCCGAGATATATTACCATGCAACTTTCCACCGTTCCGTTTATCATGACACGTTCATCATTGTCATATTGCTTTGCATGATCATGTAGTTGACATCGTATTTGTGGCAAAGCCACCATTCATAATTGCATACATGTCACTCTTGATTCATTGCCTATCCCGGTATACCGCCGGAAGCATTCATATAGAGTCATACTTTGTTCTAGTATCGAGTTGTAATCATTGAGTTGTAAATAAATAGAAGTGTGATGATCATCATTCATAGAGCATTGTCCCAAAAAAAGGAAAAAAAAAGAGAAAGGCCAAATAAAAAAAAGAGGCCCAAAAAAAAGAGAAAATAAAAATGGGCAATGTTACTATCCTTTTTTCCACACTTGTGCTTCAAAGTAGCACCATGATCTTCATGATAGAGAGTCTCTTGTTATGTCACTTTCATATACTAGTGGGAATTTTTCATTATAGAACTTGGCTTGTATATTCCAACAATGGGCTTCCTCAAATGCCCTAGGTCTTCGTGAGCAAGCAAGTTGGATGCACACCCACTTAGTTTCTTTTGTTGAGCTTTCATGCATTTATAGCTCTAGTGCATCCGTTGCATGGCGATCCCTACTCATTGCATCAACATCAATCGATGGGCATCTCCATAGCCCGTTGATTATCCGCGTTGATGTGAGACTTTCTCCTTTTTTGTCTTCTCCACATAACCCCATCATCATATTCTATTCCACCCATAGTACTATATCCATGGCTCATGCTCATATATTGCGTGAAAGTTGAAAAAGTCTGAAAATTCTAAAGTGTGAAACAATTGCTTGGCTAAAACCGGGTTTGTGCATGATGAGAGCATTCTTGTGTGACGAAAATGGAGCATGACCAAACTATATGATTTTGTAGGGATGAACTTCCTTTGGCCATGTTATTTTGAGAAGACATAATTGCTTTGTTAGTATGCTTGAAGTATTATTACTTTTATGTCAATATTAAACTTTTATCTTGAATCTTTTGGATCTGAATATTCATACCACAATTAAGAGGGTTACATTAAAAAAATTATTATGCCAAGTAGCATCCACATAAAAAATTCTGTTTTTATCATTTACCTACTCGAGGACGAGCAGGAATTAAGCTTGGGGATGCTTGATACGTCTCCAACGTATCTATAATTTTTGATTGTTCCATGCTATATTATATTCTATTTTGGATGTTTACCGGGCTTTATTATACACTTTTATATTATTTTTGGGACTAACCTATTAACTGGAGGCCCAACCCGAATTGCTGTTTTTTTGCTTATTTCAGAGTTTCGCAGAAAAAGAATATCAAACGGAGTCCAAACGGAATGAAACCTTTGGGAACGTGATTTTCGGAACGAACATCATCCAGAGGACTTGGAGTCCATGTCAAGGAAGCAACCAGGAGAGCACGAGGCAGGGGGGTGCGCCTACCCCCTGGGCACGCCCTCCACCCTCATGGGGCCCACGTTGCTCCACCGACGTACTTCTTCCTCCTATATATACCTACGTATCCCCAAACCATCAGAGGCATCCACGAAAACCTAATTCCACCGTCGCAACCTTCTGTACCCGTGAGATCCCATCTTGGGGCCTTTTCCGGCGTCCTGCCGGAGGGGGCATTGATCGCGGAGGGCTTCTACATCAACACCATAGCCTCTCCGATGATGTGTGAGTAGTCTACCTCAGACCTTCGGGTCCATAGTTATTAGCTAGATGGCTTCTTCTCTCTTTTTGGATCTCAATACAAAGTTCTTCCCCTCTCTCGTGGAGATCTATTCGATGTAATCTTCTTTTGCGGTGTGTTTGTTGAGACCGATGAATTGTGGGTTTATGATCAAGTTTATCTATGAACAATATTTGAATCTTCTCTGAATTCTTTTATGTATGATTGGTTATCTTTGCAAGTCTCTTCGAATTATCAGTTTGGTTTGGCCTACTAGATTAATCTTTCTTGCAATGGGAGAAGTGCTTAGCTTTGGGTTCAATCTTGCGGTGTCCTTTCCCAGTGACAGCAGGGGCAGCAAGGCACGTATTGTATTGTTGCCATCGAGGATAACAAGATAGGGTTTATTTCATATTCCATGAGTTTATCCCTCTACATCATGTCATCTTGCTTAAAGCGTTACTCTGTTCTTTTGAACTTAATACTCTAGATGCATGTTGGATAGCGGTCGATGTGTGGAGTAATAGTAGTAGATGCAGGCAGGAGTCGGTATACTTGTAACGGATGTGATGCCTATATACATGATCATACGTAGATATTCTCATAACTATGCTTAATTCTATCAATTGCTCAACCGTAATTTGTTCACCCACCGTAATACTTATGCTCTTGAGAGAAGCCACTAGTGAAACCTATGGCCCCCGGGTCTATTTTCCATCATATTAATCTTCCAACACTTAGCTATTTTTATTGCCTTTTATTTTACTTTGCATCTTTATTATAAAAGTACCAAAAATATTATCTTATCATATCTATCAGATCTCACTTTCGTAAGTAACCGTGAAGGGATTGACAACCCCTTTATTGCGTTGGTTGCGAGGTTTTATTTGTTTGTGTAGGTGCGAGGGACTTGAGCATGGCCTCCTACTAGATTGATACCTTGGTTCTAAAAAACTGAGGGAAATACTTACGCTACTTTGCTGCATCACCCTTTCCTCTTCAAGGGAAAACCAACGCAGTGCTCAAGAGGTAGCATGTGCTTCCTCGAGCGCGCCTTCCAGGCCGCAGCAATCGAAGACCGAGACAACGAGAGTGCGCAGTACCCTCCTGAGGCCATCCCCAAGAAGAAGAAGCAGCTACTCCGTACAGGGCCTCAGGGGAGCGGCGCCTCTAGCGGTGCCACATCCGGGTCGGCGCCCGCGCCTGGGGCGCCTCCCTCCCTCGCATAGGAAGGCGCGCCTGGCACCCTCCTCGGGCGAGACTCAGGGGCTCTCTTCGGGAGGGCCTCAGACCTAGCCAACATCACGAGGGAGGCGCTCGGGCACCACGTGGAGGCGTGCTTTGCGGCACGTTTCTCTCAGGAGGGCACCGGGCGAGGAGCGCCTGGTGCTCAGGAGTTCATCACCAAGACTACCCAAGAGCTTCAAGAAGCAAGAGCCATGTGCGGCGACCGCCGCCCACCTGGCGCAGCTCCCCATCCAGGTGAGAATGGCGGGCTGCGTGTCTGCATCGACATCCTAGGGCTCAACAGGGCCGCATCTCAGGAGCTCTTCTGGCCTTCGCGCGTGGGACTTTGCGAGGGCCCACCTCATAGCTATGTTCGCATGCCATTTGGCCTGCCGAGCATGGTGGCCGCCTATCAGCGTAACCTGTGGAGCGTCCTGGTGGCTCAGGAGGCCAGGCATCACGCAGTCCTGGAGGAGATGGAGACGGTTCTCAAGGAACCACCCGGACCCCCAGAGCCTCCCGAGGCTCAGGGCTCCGGTGGATCATGAGGAGCAACCCCTTCGCCACGCATCTTCAGCTACCCCAACATCCCTTTGACAACGGAACCAGGTGACATTTTCCAAGTTTATTTAGCTGGAAGCGCCCTGATACCTCTCCGTCGTATCTACTTTTCCAAACACTTTTGCCCTTGTTTTGGACTCTAACTTGCATGATTTGAATGGAACTAACCCGGACTGACGCTGTTTTCAGCAGAATTGCCATGGTGTTATTTATGTGCAGAAACAAAAGTTCTCGGAATGACCTGAAACTTCACAGAGATTATTTTTGGAAATAATAAAAAATACTGGTGAAAGAATCAAGGCCAGGGGGCCCACACCCTTTCCACGAGGGTGGGGGCGCGCCTGCCCCCCTGGGCGCGCCCCTTGCCTCGTGGGCCCCCTGACGCTCCACCGACCTCAACTCCAACTCCATATATTCGTGTTCGGGGAGAAAAAAAATCAGAGAGAAGGATTCATCGCGTTTTACGATATAGAGCCGCCGCCAAGCCCTAAACTCTCTTGGGAGGGCTGATCTGGAGTCCGTTCGGGGCTCCGGAGAGGGGAATCCGTCGCCGTCGTCATCATCAACCATCCTCCATCACCAATTTCATGATGCTCACCGCCGTGCGTGAGTAATTCCATCGTAGGCTTGCTGGACGGTGATGGGTTGGATGAGATCTATCATGTAATCGAGTTAGTTTGGTTAGGGTTTGATCCCTAGTATCCACTATGTTCTGAGATTGATGTTGCTATGACTTTGCTATGCTTAATGCTTGTCACTAGGGCCCGAGTGCCATGATTTGAGATCTGAACCTATTATGTTTTCATGAATATATGTGAGTTCTTGATCCTATCTTGCAAGTCTATAGTCACCTACTATGTGTTATGATCCGGCAACCCCGAAGTGACAATAACCGGGACCACTCCCGGTGATGACCATAGTTTGAGGAGTTCATGTATTCACTATGTGTTAATGCTTTGGTCTGGTACTCTATTAAAAGGAGGCCTTTAATATCCCTTAGTTTCCACTAGGACCCTGCTGCCACGGGAGGGTAGGACAAAAGATGTCATGCAAGTTCTTTTCCATAAGCATGTATGACTATATTCGGAATACATGCCTACATTACATTGATGAATTGGAGCTAGTTCTGTGTCACCCTATGTTATGACTGTTACATGATGAACCGCATCCGGCATAATTATCCATCATCGATCCAATGCCTACGAGCTTTTCACATATTGTTCTTCGCTTAGTTACTTTACCGTTGCTACTGTTACAATCACTACAAAACCCAAAAATATTACTTTTGCTACTGTTACCATTACTATCATACTACTTTGCTACTAAATACTTTGCTGCAGATATTAAGTTATCCAAGTGTGGCTGAATTGACAACTCAGTTGCTAATACTTGAGAATATTCTTTGGCTCCCCTTGTGTCGAATCAATAAATTTGGGTTGAATACTCTACCCTCGAAAACTGTTGCGATCCCCTATACTTGTGGGTTATCAAAACTATTTTCTGGCGCCGTTGCCGGGGAGCATAGCTCTATTCTTTGAGTCACTTGGGATTTATATCTGCTGGTCACTATGAGGAACTTGAAAGACGAGAAAACTAAAATTTATCCCTCAACTACGAGGGGAGGTAAGGAACTGCCATCTAGCTCTGCACTTGATTCACCTTTTGTTTTGAGTAAGCTTGCGACACCTAAACCTGCTTCTGCTATTAATTCTGATATGTCGCATGTTATTGATGATGCCACTTCTGCTATGCATGATACTTATGATGAAACTACTTCTATACTTGATACTACTGTGCCACTTGGTGAATTTCTTGATGAACAACTTGCTAGGGCTACAGAGAATGAAACTATTGAAACTGATAATATTGATGAAAGTGATGATGAAGATTCTCCCCCTAAATATGAATTACCTGTTGTGCCTGAGGGCTATGTTATGGATGAAGAAACTGCTAGAGACTTTCTTGCTTGCAATGATAGGAGTGATCTTAAGAAATTATTAGCTAAGTTGAAACAAAAAACTCTGAATGCTAGAATGAAATATGATCCTGCTTATGCTACTTCACCTATCTTTGTTACTGATAAGGATTATGAATTCTCTGTCGACCCTGATATAATTACTTTGGTTGAATCTGATCCTTTCTATGGCTATGAATCTGAAACTGTTGTGGCACATCTTACTAAATTAAATGATATAGCCACTATCCATTCTCATTAAAGGGTGATGCTAAGATATGGTTTAATTCTCTTGATCCTGTTTGTGTGCATAGTCCCCAAGATATGATTTATTACTTCTCTGCTAAATATTTCCCTGCTCATAAGAAACAAGCTGCTTTAAGGGAAATATATAATTTTGTGCAAATTGAAGAAGAGAGTCTCCCACAAGCTTGGGGGAGGCTTCTCCAATTACTTAATGCTTTGCCTGATCATCCTCTTAAGAAAAATGAAATACTTGATATCTTTTATAATGGACTAACCGACGCTTCCAGAGACCACCTGGATAGTTGTGCTGGTTGTGTTTTCAGGGAAAGAACACCGGATCAAGCTGAAATTCTATTGAATAATATGTTGACTAATGAAAATAATTGGACACTTCCTGAACCAACTCCTAAGCCAACTCCGAAGAAAAGGGGTGTTTTATTTCTCAGTCCTGAAGATATGCAAGAGGCAAAGAAATCTATGAAAGAAAAAGGTATAAAAGTTGAAGATGTTAAGAATTTACATCCTGTTGAAGAAATACATGGTCTTAATTTACCGCCTGTTGAGGAAATACATGGTTTTAATCCATCACCTACTGAAGAAACACATGGTCTTGATAACCCGACACTGGTAGTGAAGGTAAATTCTCTCTATAGGTATGATAAAGCTGAAATCCCTCCTACTAAGTTTGCTAGCCAATGCTTAGATGAGTTTGATGACTTTATGGTTAAGCAAGAAAACTTCAATGCTTATTTTGGTAGAGAATTAAAACGCAATGCTTATATGATTGAACACTTGAGTGATTATATGTCTAGAGTTAAAGGTGAACTTAAACTCATTAGTAAACATGCTTCTATGGTTACCACTCAAGTAGAACAAGTACTTAAAGCTCATAATGATTTGCTCAATGAATTAAATAGTAAGAATAATGACTTTACTGTTAGAATTGCAACTAGAGGGGGTAAAGTGACTCAGGAACCTTTGTATCCTGAGGGCCAACCTAAGAGAATTGAGCAGGATTCTCAGAGAAATAATTTTGATACACCTAGTCCTTCTAAAAAGAAAAAAAGAAAAATGATAGGACTTTGCATGCTTCTAGTGAACCTGTTGTTGATACACCTGAGAATCCTAATGATATTTCTATTTCTGATGCTGAAACACAATATGGTAATGAACATGAACCTAGTGATAATGTTAATGATGATGTTCATGTTGATGCTCAACCTAGCAATGATAATGATGTAGAAATTGAACCTGCTGTTGATCTTGATAACCCACAATCAAAGAATCAACGTTACGGTAAGAGAGACTTTGTTGCTAGGAAGCATGGTAAAGAAAGAGATCCATGGGTTTGGTAACCCATGCCTTTTCCTCCCAAACCATCCAAGAAAAAGGATGATGAGGATTTTGAGCGATTTGCCGAAATGATTAGACCTATCTTCTTGCGTATGCGTTTAACTGATATGCTCAAAACGAATCCTTATGCTAAGTATATGAAGGATATTATCACAAATAAAAGAAAGATACCGGAAGCTGAAATTTCCACCATGCTTGCTAATTACACTTTCAAGGGTGGAATACCTAAGAATTTAGGAGATCCAGGAGTACCCACTATACCATGCTCCATTAAAAGAAATTATGTTAGAACTGCTTTATGTGATCTTGGAGCCGGTGTTAGTGTTATGCCTCTCTCTTTATATCGTAGACTTGATTTGAATAAGTTGACACCTACTAAAATATCTTTGCAAATGGCTGATAAATTAACGGCTATACCTGTCGGTATTTGCGAGGATGTGTGTCATGGTGGGCGCACGGCAGATGCCAAGGGATGGCTAAAGAGAGGAGGAGGCTCGAGGGCACTGGTGGGCTCCAGAGGCGAGGTTGGCATGAGCGGGCGCGGGACGCCGGACATACCCAGGTTCGGGGCTCTCCGGAGAGATACTACCCCTAGTCCTGCCGAGTGTAGTTCGATGATCGATAGTACAAGGTTGCTCCTGGAGCTGTATGCAAGAGGAAGGAAGCTAACCAAGGCTTGGGCTGCTCCTTCTCTCTGGTGTTGCTGTTTTGTGGCTTGACCTCTCGCTTTCTCCTATGAAAGAGTTGCCCGTATGCATGAGGGCTCCTGGGGGGTTTTATAGTCCAACCCCCCGGGGTACAATGGTAATGTTACAAGTCGGTGGGTCCGTATTGTCGGTGTCCGGGGTCCCGGGCTGGGTCCCGCCGAGGGCTTGTGGTTCGCCGGGTTCTCCTAGGTGCAGGCCCCGCATGCCTAGGGGGACTGTGTGCCGTCTTGTCGATCGTCAGGGCGTGGCCGAGTCGAGTCGCGTACAGTGCTCTCCGTCAGGTTGCCGCTTGCTCTCTTCAGCGGTGAGGGCGGGGGCACTGTAGCCATGCCGGCACCGGCCAGCGGGTAGGTGAGGGGCACTGTTGCCTCATTCCTGCTGACCAGAGGCATGGGCGGGGCACTGTTGCCTCGGTCATCGTTGATTGAAGTCTCGTCCCCATCATACGGCCTGGATGGTACGGGAGTTGACCCGTGGCTCGATTGCGTAGCATGCCATGGGTGGCGCTGGCTTGTTGAGGAGGCTTTGGCCGTGCTGGGTTCGGCTGTCTTGCGCCAGTTGTTGAGGCCGAGTCGACGTGTCTTGCCGGGTCGGCAAGTCTGGCCGGCTTGCGGGGCTTGGCCGAGTCGAGCGACCCGGCCAAGCGCGTGCTGGTATTGAGGGGCGGTGCCAGCCCCGTTGTTTTTGAAGAGGATCCGGGTTCCGTTGCCTGCCCGGGGTCCATCCCCCCCGACAGTAGTCCCCGAAGCTGTGAAAGTCCGCCGTCTTCGGATGAGTGGGCCTTCGCAGTTTCCCCCTTAAGCAAGGTGAATTCTGCGAGCGCCGGGTCCGGCAACACCCACTGTGTGCCGGTTTTCTCGGAAACCGGATCGTGGCATCCCGGCCGTGGCGGGGGCCGAGAAGTCCGCCGAATCTTGGGGCAAACCTCGGGCTCTGCGCGGGTGCCACGTGGTGCCCGGAAGTCGGAGGGGCCTGACAGGCCACGCGCGTGACGGGACCAGGCGATGGGCTGGGGCCCACCGCCGCGCGCCCTCGGCCCAAGCGCGCGGATTTATTGCAGCGTCCAGGGGCCGATTGCTCTTCCCCGGGCAGTTACTGCGCGTGTACGTGCGCACTTATTGCGGGGTAGTGGGACGGGCGCATGCAGACGATCCCACTTCCCCATGTTCAAACCGAGGGTTATAAATTGGGGGGAAGGGGGCGGCGGACATTATTATCGCTCGCGCCCTCCTGTCCCTTTGCTCTTGCTCCGCTCTTTGCAACCGACGCACTGCGGCGCCCTCTGCTCCGAGCGGAACTCCTTTGCCGTCCATCTTCCTTCTTCTTCGATCATTTCGCTTCCATCGGGCTCCTGGATGGGCTCGAACGTCACCGCCGACGACATCACCCAACTCTGGGCGTCACGGCGCCTGCCGCGCGGCGAGCAGAGGCCTTGGCCCGAGGGGCAGGAGCGCGTGGTCTTCCTCACGCACTTCGAGCGCGGGTTCGGGCTGCCGGCGAGCACCTTCTTCCGCGCGTTCCTGGAGTTCTTCGGGCTCTAGCCGCATCATTTTGGCGCCGGCGCCATTGTCCAGCTCTCCGGCTTCGTCACCCTCTGCGAGGGGTACCTGGGGGTTGAGCCTACGATCGACCTCTGGGCGCGCTTCTTCTCCTTGAAGCAGCAGGGCCCGTCGGCCGGGGAGTTCGCCGATTGCGGCGCCGCCGTCATCTCGAAGCGGTCGGGGGCGGATTTCCCCAAGATCCCGCTGGAGGATTCTGCCAAGAAGTGGCAGAACTCCTTTTACGTCCGCAACCTTGGCACCCGATGATTTCTCCGATAGGCGCCGTGCTGACCACGGTGACAACGTGCTCTTGGAAATACTGCTTCAGCTTCTTGGCGGTGAAGTACACGCCGTAACACACCTTCTGGTAGTGCGGGTAGTTCTACTTGGAGATGGAGAGCACCTCGCTCAGGTAGTAGACTGGGTGCTAGACGGCTTGGATCTTGCCTTTCTCTGGTCGCTCAACCACCAGCACCGTGCTGACCGCCCGCGAGGTCGCGGCTATGTAGAGCAACAGCGGCTCCTTGTCGGTCGGCGCGGCTAGGACCGGTGCGGTGGAGAGCATGCGCTTGAGGTCTTGGAAGGCCTCATCTGCCTTGCCGTTCCATTCGAACGGGCTCGTCTTCTTCATCAGCTGGTACAGGGGTAGCGCCCTCTCGCCAAGCTGCTTAGAAATCGGGTGACCGAGGCCAATCATCCGGTGAACTTCTGGACATCGTGCAGCCGAGCCGGCTTGTGCATGCGCTCGATGGCCTTGATCTTCTCCAGGTTTGCCTCAATGCCGCGTTCCGAGACGAGGAAGCCGAGTAGCTTTCCTGCCGGGACGCCGAAGACACATTTTTCCGGGTTAAGCTTGACCTTGTATTCGCGGAGGTTGGCGAAGGTTTCCTTCAAATCATCGAGGAGCTTGAGGTGCTGCTTGGTCTTCACCACGATGTCGTCCACGTACACATGGATATTGCGGCTGAGTTGCGTCAGCAAGCATTTCTGCATGCAGCGCTGGAAGGTGGCGCCGGCGTTCTTCAAGCCGAACGACATGGTGATGTAGCAATACGCCCCAAAGGGCGTGATGAAGGACGTCTTCAGGGCGTCAGCCGGGTCCAGCTTGATCTGGTGGTAGCCGGAGTAAGCGTCCAGGAGGGACAGGAGCTCACACCCGGCGGTCGAGTTGATGACTTGGTCGATCGGTGGGAGGGCGAACGGATCCTTGGGACAGGCCTTGTTGAGGATGATGTAGTCGATATACATACGCCAGGTCTTGTTCTTCTTCAGGACGAGGACTGGATTGGCTAGCCACTCGGGGTGAAACACTTCCATTATGAAGCCAGCCGCCAAAAGCTTGGCGACCTCTTCACCAATGGTTCTTCTCTTCTCTTCGAAAAATCATCGTAGGGGTTGACGGACAGGCTTGGCGTCCTTGCGGACGTGAAGTTTGTGCTCGGCGTACTTCCTCGGGATACCCGGCATGTCCTTGGGGGTCCATGCGAAGATATCCCGATTCTCATGGAGGAAGTCGATGAGCTCGCCTTCCTATTTGCTGTCAAGGCGGGCGCCTATGACAATGTACTTGCTGCAGCTGGGGTCCTCTGGGTTGAGCTTCACTTTCTTGGTCTCCTTGGAGGGCTTGAAGGCGGCCTCGTCGGTCGGGTCCGGGGTTGGGATCGACGTGGCGGAGGCCTCGCCCGCCAGGGCGATGATCCGGTCGAGCTGGCGCCGCTCCTCGGCAATGACCAGCGACTCGGCCAACTTGGCACCGTCTCGGGCGCACTCCAGGGACTTACGATAATCGCCAGTGATGGTGATGAGACCCTTGGGACCCGACATCTTCATATTCAGGTACGCGTAGTGGGGAACTGCCATGAACTTGGCGAGCAACGCGTGATACGAGCTGGATAGCTCCACCACCTCAAACCAGATCGGTTCGCGCCGGAAGTGGTTGCTGTTACCGAACAGGACATCTAGCCGGACCCGGCCAATGGGGGAGCAGGAGAGGCTGGGCACGATGCCGTGGAAGATCGTTCGGGTTGGCTCTTGGCCCTTGGCCTTGAGGCCGAGCTTGGTCATCGTGTCGCCGTCGATGAGGACTCGGGAGAACTTGCATGTGCGCCGTGCGACGATGGTGGGGTTGAGGACGAGGGCGTAACCACCCGGACTCGGCATGACCGCCGGGTGAACCTCCTGGGTCCAGGTGATCGGGCGATCCGACCAATGCATGAACTCCGGCTTGGCCGGGACGACGGTGTTCACCTCCTGCCAAAGGAGGCGCTTGCTATGCTTGTCATCACCGAGGCTGGTGAAGACGACGTAGGCCGCGCTCTGGTCTGGGTAGGCATCGTCGCGCATCACGCCGCCAGCTGGAGGCGGCGGCGGAGGCGGAGGCGGCTGTCCCGCGCCTGGAGCCGGAGCCGGAGGAGGCGGGACGTCGCCCCTCATGATGCGCTTGGTGATGCCGCACTGCCGAAGCGTGTGCGTGGAGGGCCTTGCGCCGCTGTGGTGCTTGCAGGGGGCGTCGAGCATCTGTTCGAAGCTCATGGCAGGTTGCCATGCCGTCTTGCCGGTTTGCCGGCGCTTCGCCACCGGGTCTGCCGCGGGCTCGGTGGCTGCGACGAGCCGGTTGTCGTGACGAGGTGCCGGTTGGTCGGCCTTGCGCTTGTTGTTCTGGTGATGCTGCTGCCGGCTGCTTTCGCCGGCCGGCTTCGGAGGGGGAAACGGCTTCGCCTTGCCGGCTTCATCCAGCGCCACCTGGATCTTCATGGCCTAGTCGGCATTGGCGTACTTGTCCGCCGTCACCATGAGAGCGGCCATACTGGCCGGCTCGGAGCGTAGGAGCTTGTGCTTGAGGAGGGTGCCGTCTCGGCACACGCTGATGAAGTACTGGATCACCTGGACTTCATGGACGCCCTCGCAGCTGTTCCGGAGCTCGGTCCAGCGTGCGAGTTTCTCGCGACCGGTCTCCGTAGGCCCTTGCACGCACATGGCGAGCTGGCTAGGGCGGCCGGGTCGCTTGTAGGTCCCCGTGAAGTTGCGGACGAAGGCTTCCTCGAAGTCCACCCACGTGTTGATGCTGCCCATCCGCAGACTGTTCAACCACGTGTGGGCCGACCCTTGGAGCATGAGCGGTGCGTAGCGCACGGCGAGACGACGATTGGCACCGGTGATGCCAATGGCCGTGGTGTAGTCGGTGAGCCAATCTTCTGGCTTCACCGTTCCTTTGTACTTGGGGGTGTCACGGGGGAGCATGAATCCTTTGGGGAAGGGCTCCTCCCGGATGCGCGGGCCGAAGCACGCCGACCCAATAGCGCCGCTCTCCTCCACCTCCAGGGAGCGAGCGAGCTGATCGAGGCAGTGGCGAGCGTCGGCATCATCGATGGCGCGCGGGCCGAGTCGAGTTGCGGCCAGGCCATGGGGGGCCGGGTCGGTTGGAGCCGTACGGCGGCCAGGCTGGCCGGGTCCGTGCCGAGTCTCTGGGACGGGCTCGTCGCCAAATCCGCCGGCGGCTGTAGCGGCTGGGTAGCGCCGAGTCCGGGCTCGGCCGGAGTGCGCCTCGCCGGGTGGCGAGGAAGTAGTGTGCAGAAGTTCGCCGGGCCCGCCAAGGCGGGCGGAGCCGGATCCCGCCGGCTTGGCGAGCTGGTTGAGGCGGTCCTGCTGGGTGTTGGCGGCGTGGAGGAGTTCACGCATCCGCCCGATGTGCTCTCTCAGCTCCTCACCCATGAGCTGGTCCAGGCCGACTGCGGCTGCCTGGGCGGCGCGCATGTTCTTCGCTGGGGTCTCATAGACGATCGGGACGGCGCCGAGGGCCCGATCGATCGCTCCTCCCCGGGCACGCACATCGGCGACCCGGCTTGGCTCGGCCGCGGTGGGCGTGAATCCGTAGGCGGCGTCGCGCTCCAGCAGAGCGGTGTCCAGGCAACGCTGGGTGGCGGCGAGCATCTCAGATAGGTCCAGCATCTGCTGGCGTCTTTCCTCGAGCTGGGTCCGGGCCTCAGCGACGTTGGTGGCGTCAACGTCGGTGCCGATGGGGATGCGGAGGCTCTGCATCACGGCGCGCAACGGATCGGACGGCTCGATCCGATCCGCTGCTACCCTGGCTTCGGCAGCCTTCCTTGTCTTGCTCGACGAGGAGGAGGCGCTGTCGCCGGTGATGAAAACCTCCACAAGGACGTCCATTGCCCCGGCGGAAACTAACGCCGCCTCCGAGGGAGAGGGGAGAGTCGGAGTAGCTGAGCACCTCGCTGGGGTACTCATCGGCCGTGAACGCATCGGAGATGCACAGCACGGCTAAGGAGGCGGCAAGCGCGACGGACTCATCGGTGTAGGAGAAGAGCCCCGTCTGAAGCATGCTCCCGGCCAGCTCCTCGAGCTGCCCCACGGTGGGCGCCAACTATTGTGGTGGGCACACGACATATGCCAAGGGATGGCTAAAGAGAGGAGGAGGCTCGAGGGAACTGGTGGGCTCAAGAGGCGAGGTTGGTATGAACGGGCGCGGGATGCCAGACATACCCAGGTTCGGGGCTCTCCGGAGAGATAATACCCCTAGTCCTGCCGAGTGTAGTTGGATGATCGATAGTACAAGGTTGCTCCTGGAGCTGTATGGAAGAGGAAGGAAGCTAGCCAAGGCTTGGGCTGCTCCTTCTCTCTGGTGTTGCTGTTTTGTGGCTTGACCTCTTGCTTTCTCCTATGAAAGAGTTGCCCGTATGCATGAGGGCTCCTGGGGGGTTTTATAGTCCAACCCCCCGGGGTACAATGGTAATGTTACAAGTCGGTGGGTCCGTATTGTCGGTGTCCGGGGTCCCGGGCTGGGTCCCGCCGAGGGCTTGTGGTTCGCCGGGTTCCCCTAGGTGCGGGCCCCGCATGCCTAGGGGGATTGTGTGCCATCTTGTCGATCGTCAGGGCGTGGCCGAGTCGATTCGCGTACAGTGCTCTCCGTCAGGTTGCCGCTTGCTCTCGTCAGCGGTGAGGGCGGGGGCACTGTAGCCACGCCGGCACCGGTCAGCGGGTAGGTGAGGGGCACTGTTGCCTCGTTCTTGCTGACCAGAGGCATGGGCGGGGCACTGTTGCCTCGGTCATCGTTGATTGAAGTCTCGTCCCCATCATACGGCCTGGATGGGACGGGAGTTGACCCGTGGCTGGATGCGTAGCACGCCATGGGTGGCGCTGGCTTCTTGAGGAGCCTTTGGCCGTGCTGGGTTCGGCTGTCTTGCGCCAGTTGTTGAGGCCGAGTCGACGTGTCTTGCCGGGTCGGCAAGTTTGGCCGGCTTGCGGGGCTTGGCCGAGTCGAGCGACCCGGCCAAGCGTGTGCCGGTATTGAGGGGCGGTGCCAGCCCCGTTGTTTTTGAAGAGGATCCGGGTTCCGTTGCCTGCCCGGGGTCCATCCCCCCGACAATGTGCCTGTTGTGGTTGCAAACATTACTATTTTAACAGACTTTGTTATTCTTGATATTCCCGAGGACGATAGTATGTCTATTATTCTTGAAGACCCTTTTTGAATACTGCAGGGGCTGTTATTGATTGCAACAAAGGCAATGTCACTTTTCATGTTAATGGCAATGAGCATACGGTACACTTCCAAGGAAACAACCTCAAGTTCATAGTATCAACTCTATTGGAAAAATTCCATCAATTATCATTGGAGGCTTTGAATTTCCTCTTCCTACTATTAAAAAGAGATATGATGTTCTTATTATTGGGGATGTGCATATCCCCGTTGAGGTAACTTAGTGCTATTCGAAATTTCTCCGGTTTCATGCAATTCGGAATGAGTTTGTTAACAAGACCTGATCAACCTTGTTATGGATTCCTTTTGATGAGCATGAGGTGGATGAAGTTAGAAAGCACAACCTTCTGTACCCTCCTTTTACTTTCTGTTATTTAGTTGAAATAAAGTAAAAATAGTATTTTCTGTCTGTTTTCTGAATTATCCGTGCAATAAAAAATACCCCGAAATTAAAAGTTCTCCAAATGCCCTGAAATTGAAATATGATTTTTTCTGGAATATTTGAGAATATCTGGCACTAAGAACACATCAGGGGGAGCTGGCACCTGGCCACGAGGGTCCAGGGCGTGCCCACCCCCTGGGCGCGCCCCCTGCCTCGTGGGCCCATGGTGGCTCCCCTCCACTTATTCCTGCACCCACACACTCCTTCTTCCTCCCAAAAAAATCACCAACCAACTCAAGCACGAGTTCTAGCTCAGTTTGCTGCAATTTTCGATCTCCTAGCTCAAAGCACCTCTCACAAAACTGCTTTGGGGGATTGTTCCTTGGTATGTGACTCCTCCAATGGTCCAATTAGTTTTTGTTCTGGTGCTCTATTTATTGCAAATTTTTGCTGCTTAGGTGACCAGTTTCTTGAGCTTGCATGTCAAATTTGTTTGGTCCGAAGTAGTTCTAATGCATGATATAGTCTCTAGGCACTTCTAGGAGTAGTTGCTATCAGTTTTGTTGAGTTTGGTTCACTTTTATTTGAAGTTACTAAAAATTTCAGAAATTTTTCAGAGGAAGAAATATGTCTAGGAAAATGTACCAAGGTGGCCCTTCAAGGAAGCAAGGACCCAGGCTCGCAATGCGCGATGCTGACGATGAACCACCGAGGGAAGCCCAAGTGCGGGCTTGTGAATGGCCTTCAGAAGACTTTATGAATCAAGCAGGAATCAAGGAAGAATTTAACGCATATGTGCGTAACGCTGATCTTGTGAGCTTCGAGGCAAATAAGTGCTGTCAGCATTACTATCTCACTGATTCCTTTGTGAGAAGGTTTGAATTTTCATCATCACGCAATGCTCAAACTGTCCTGTTTGATCTTTATGAAAATTCTTATACCATGGACTTAGAGTATTTTACCACTGCTTGCAAACTTCCACAATGGGGTAGCACTAGTGAGCCTCGCAACTCTGAGTTTAGAGATTTTCTTGCCAGTATAACTATGGGGGAGTCTAGAGATATAACTCAAGCTACCATAGGGAGCATTCATTTTCTTGCTATACATTATTTTGCTCTCTTCATAGGTAGGTGCATAAATGGTAAGGATGAAGCATGTCATATGTGTGTCCCCGATCTTAGCGTTCTCAGGAGTGCTGTATTAGGAGATAAAAGTTATAATTTGGGAGCCATTGTTGCACGTAGGTTGCATCATAATAGATTTAATCGAGATTTCTTTGGTGGAATTTATGCAATCCGTTTAGCTAATTTTCTTGGTGTACACGTACGTGAGTATGATATGGAATTGCCTCCTGTTTATTTAGATTATGAGGCTATGGTTCATCACCGTTTTGTTGAGAGGAACGATCAGTTCCTCCAGTACTGACTAATCTTTGACAGACGACGCACCTATCATGTCCCTCTCCCTGCTCCTACTTTCTTTGAATTTCAGGCAAAAGGGAGACACTTCATAACCAGGGAGGAAGCGGACGAGTATAAGAGGAGGACAGAGACGGCTCGTCTCCAAGCGGCAGCCCATGAGGCAATAGCTGCTGCATCTCAGTACGACCCCAAGTATAAATTTGGATATCCGCCAGGCCAGCCATGGCAATAGTGTGACAGCTTGGTTTTTGCCCTCTCTCATTTGCTTGATTTTTATTTGGATTAAATTTGAAACTTGGAGTTTTGAATCTTTTCATATGGACTTAAACACTTGGGTACTCTTGGCTTTCACCCAAGTGCTCCATTTCCCTCTCTGATCATCATTCCCCTTCTGATCCATCCCAAAATAATCTTTGGAATATTTTTCTTAAAAGAAAAAGATTCATTTTCTCTCAAAAACCCTAGCCAGATCAGTATGCTCCAAAGCAACCCTAATTTTATGGCCCAGAAAAATCTGAGATAATTCACAAATATTCTTTGAACCCTAGGGCACCTTCCTTAGCAAAAATATTTCATCACTTTTTGGAATATTTTTGCTACAGAAAATATTTTCTATTCTGGACAGAAATGGTGGTTTCTACAACAATTACCATTTTACTTGCTCCATTGTGCCTGGGTTTTCTTGTGCATTTTCACCTTAGTAACTCTTGGCTAACCTCCAAAGCACAGCCTCTAACTCCCAGCCATTTGAGCTCAGTAACCTCTCAAAGTTACTGACCAGAAACTTACCTGGCGTGTAAAAACTTCTCTGCTGCACCTGGATCCAAACCAAAGCATGGTAACATCTCAAACTACCACGGACAACACGCCAGACATGAAGTTTGGGCTTAGCTCGGCCTGATGTCATAGTCCACGCGGTGACCGCGTTCGTCCAGGGGTGCTGGCATGCGTGTCGACGCGCTCTGAGTGCCGCCGAGCGCTCTGTTTCGCGCGTGCTTGCTTCCCCGACTGCCGTAGCGTGCCAAACTTCGCCAACATCTTCGTCTCAACTCCCTTAACTCCCCTCTAGCGCTCGCCGACGCCGGAGCTCGCCACAGCGAGCACGGGCATGGTCCGGCCAACCCAACAGTGCGGTGCGCACTGTGCTCGTCGCCTTCTCCTCGTTCCTGTGCTCATCTCCGTCCGCCAACAGTTGCCGCGTGAGCTGCGTCACCTTCTTCCCCTCTCACTGACGCCGCTCGTCGCCGGGCGCCGTGGACAGGTGTCCACCGGCGGAGCCCGAAACCCCCTCGCCGCTCGCCTATAAATGGAGCCGCCCCCAGCCTCCTCGAGCACCATCCAGCACTCCCACACACCCCACAATCGAGTAGGAAGCCGTAGCCCGGCCGGGCAGGCCTCGGGCCGCCGTCCCCGAGCTCGAGCTCGCCGGCGATCCCCTCTGGTCGCCGCGGTAGCTCCAGCCCCTCCCAGGCTAGGGCGACCGTTCCAGGGCCTCCGTCCCTCTCCGGTGAAGCAGTTCCGCCCCTCTGGAGCCCCTGGAGTTGCCTCTGCTCGCCATCTTCTTCATCTCCGGCGACCACCGTGTTCTTCCTCCGCTTGCGAGGTTGATTCCGACGCCGTCCGACCACCCCTAGCTATGCTACGGGTACGGGCAGGTGCGCCTCAACCCCCTCTTGCCATCCCTCCCTCTCGTTTTGGCCAAGGAGTCCTCGTCACCGGCGAGAGCTCCGGCGGAGCTGCGACTCCCTCTGTTTCCTTCCCCCTCCTCCTAACCTGACTAGTGGGGCCCGCTAGTCAGCCACTCTGTACGCGCGCGAAGCGGTACGAGTGGTGGCGCCCCTGGGCTTTACGCCTTCGACGTCACCCCCCAGCCTGCTTATTTTTATTCAAATTCATTTGAATTTACAGAACACTTCAAACAACCATAACTCCTCAACCATAAGTCCAAATGAATTGATTCTTTTTGCATCTTGTTCTTTGCAAAGAAATCTAGCAGCTCACCAAAGATGAGATTTTTCTGAGCTGTTTAGAATTTCTGGTGATTTTTCAGAAGTTTTCTTGATATTTTCTTTTTGTGTTTAAAATTATTTTCAGAGGGCGAGGCTTGTCTTGAGGATCACCAGAAGGCTTGTGAACCTCATCTGCACTAAGGCAAGCCACAACAACATTTTCATGGTGTCATTTAAATATTTATGATTTTCTTACTTGAATGAAATGATTAATCCATGCATTTAAATAACTATTGTGTTATTTATATTCTGTTAAGTGTTTGCTAGTTAATATGCTTGATTTACAGAATGTGGAAACTAGCTTAGTTGGTGAAGCAAAGCTAGGATCTATTTGTGGTGATGATAGAAATAAAATTTTTTATGCATGTTATTAATTATTTAAAGTTATGTTCTTGCATAAATAAAATGATAAAACTTTGCTAGAAAATATTCTGTTAAGTACTTGTTTAGTCATTTTACTTGACTTGCAGAATGTTTGAACCTCACTTGGTTGGTAAAGGAATTAGGATTTGTGTGTGGTAAAATCTTTGTTATTCATATGAGAAATTAATCGGAGTTACGTTCTTGCATGAGAAAATAATAAAACTTGCTACAAAATATTTTGGTTAATATGTGAGTTATCTTGATCAGCTAAGTAATATGAGTTGTTGATGTTTATGCTTAGTGTGAATATGGATGACATCGGTCATTTTCATTAATAAGTGATGCATGTGTAGTTTTGCATTTCATGGCATGCTATGACACCTGTCATTTTCATTTTAAGTTGTACCTGAATATAACTCAACCTGAATATACCATTGACTGGGTCATGGTGCCGCTGAATCGAGTTTTTCCCAGTGCAACCACATTTGCCTTTGTGGGAAGGCCTTGATTCGAGGTCCTTGTCGAGCTTCGCTACAACGAGGTCCGAATGTAGAACCACCCAGGTTTCTATTACTACCCATCTCTGCACGACAACGGTAGTGTCCGTTTCCCTATCATTGATCCGGAGTCTGATAGCGTTGCTAGCCACCTTGCTCGTTATGTCACTGCTAGCTATCTGATGATCCAAGAGCTGGCTAGAGAGCTGACTCGTGCCCGTACTGCTTTAGCCACTGCTTTAGTCACTACTAGATCTGCCACTACTCCATCTTCTCTGGGATTTACCCCTTATATTCCAGCCAGTTCTAGTTCCCCTATTTCACCGGTTACTCCTCCGAGTAGCACGGTCGTCTTGGCCGTGAATCCTCTCAGTACTCCTGCCGAGTGGGTTTCACTTCTTGCTACTCCTGTAGCCCCGGTGCTTCATCCTACCCCTGCCCCTGAGGGAGAGCCCTCGAGGCAGCGCCGTCATGTTACCTTTAACCCGGAGGTTTCCGTTAACCACGTCAGTTCGGGATCCGAGACCGCTTTAGGGGAGGACACCGCAGCACCAGCAGAGCAGTAGTATCTTTGAGTATTTGCAGTCGTCCGGATGATGTACGGATGTAGTCGTACGAGTCATGAGGTTTCGTTGCATGTATGAGAGTAGTTGAACCTGGCATGTTGTTTATCTTTCATGTATGAGTCTATGAATAATTATGTTGGGACTTTATTCGCCGTATGTTCTTCGCTCTTTTGTTTTCTTCCGGGATTTGTTGGTGGCTTTTCCCCAATTTTATTCTTGGGTGTTTCTCATCTCGATTGCATTGTCTTGGAAAAATTCCACAATAAGATGACGCGGGGAGGCAGCAGTAGCAACGTTTTGTGAGGGAACTCCTGTTCGTCGTTCCGCACGACAGGCAGGACATTCTCCCGAGCCGTACGTTCCGCCACCACCTCCACCGCCTAATCCGCCCTCCACCGAGCAAATTCTGCGTATGTTTGAGGAAAGAAGGAACAATGATCTGATTGAAATATTAAGAAGTGTGCAAGCTATGGTTGGACAGAATGGAAATTAGAACGGTCATCACTCAAAGCTATCAGATTTTCAGAGGACCAAGCCACCCAGCTTCAGTCAGATTGTTGACCCATTGGATGCAAACAATTGGTTGCGCACCATTGAGAAAAAGCTTGAGATTGCTCGTACTGAAGAAAATGATAAAGTTCCATTTGCAGCTCATTACCTTGAAGGCACAACTGCCATATGGTGGGAAAATACAAAAGCCATGTGGCCGGTTGATGAGGAAATCACTTGGGAAAAGTTTAAGGATCAGTTTCGAAAATATCATATCCCTACTGGAGTTATGAAGACCAAGCAGTGTGAATTTCTCGCACTCGTCCAAGTAAATCAGTCTGTGGCTGAATATTTGCAAAAATTCAATCATCTGGCCCGTTACTCTCTTTATGACATGGCCACCGAAGAGAGGAAGATTGACAGATTTCTTGGAGGCCTAAATCCGCAACTCCGGTGTACTCTCAGTATGCTTGATTTCCCAGATTTCCAAACTCTGGTGAACAAGGCTTTCATTGCTGAACGGGAGCACAAGCTTATAGCAGATAATAGGCCTGTTAACAACGACAACAAGCGTAAGTTTGAGCCAAAGAAGGATGGGCAACCAGTGCAAAAGGCCCGTACCTGGCAGCAAACTCAAGTGGAATACAAGCCAAATTGGCAGCAAAATGTTAACAAGACCACCACTCAAGTCAAGAATGTCGTGACCAACCCAATACATGAAGAGCGTCAGCGCAATAATTCTTGCTTTAATTGTGGGCAGAACGGACATTATGCCAGACAGTGCCCCAAGAACAACAAGGCGAATGCCCTAATCAGGCCACAAGTCAACTTTATGGAGTCATGGCCAATCCAGCAAAACTTCACTGGGCACGTGCATCATATCTCCGCCGATGAAGCCCAAGAGAAGCCAGAAGTCGTCATTGGTATGTTTTCTGTTAATGACATACCTGCCGTAATTTTATTTGACTCTAGGGCTTCCCATTCTTTTATTTCTCGGAGTTTTGCTGCCCAAAACAACTTTCCTTGCACGCTTTTGGGCAAAAATATGCTGGTACAAACCCCGGGATCTATAATCAAGAGCAATCTGGTCTACCGTGATCTGGAAATGAATATCCACGGAGTCTACTTTCCAACCTCTCTGATAATCATTGAGTCTGAAAAGTTGGATATTATATTGGGTATGAATTGGTTGACCAAATATCAAGTTTGCATAAACTGCGCAACCCGAGAAGTCACTTTGACCAGTCTGAATGGGCAGACTATCAAATTCTACGCTCACAAGAATATACCCAAGCAAGAATTGGTTTGCACCGCTGTGGCTGAATTGGAATTTATTCCTGTGGTCAGCGAGTACCCTGATGTATTTCCAGAAGAACTGCCAGGCATGCCACCAGAGCGGGAACTGGAATTTGCAATAGATCTTGTGCCCGGGACTGCACCATTATACAAGAAGTATTACCGGATGCCCTCATCAGAATTAGTGGAGCTAAAGAAACAGCTTAATGAATTGCTCCAGAAAGGATATATTCTTCCCAGCTCTTCACCATGGGGATCACCTGCTATTTTCATGGACAAAAAGGATGGCAGTCTCCGTATGTGCGTAGATTACCGCCAGCTGAATGAGGTCACTATCAAAAATAAATATCCACTGCCAAGGATTGATGATCTGTTTGATCAGCTCAGTGCGGCTAAAGTATTCTCTAAGATCGATTTACGGACCGGATATCGTCAGCTCAAGATTAAAAAGGAGGATATTCCTAAGACTGCATTCACTACTCGGTACGGTCTTCACGAATATACCGTGATGTCCTTTCGTCTCACCAATGCCCCTGCTTTCTTCATGCATATGATGAACAAAGTATTCATGGACTTCCTCGACAAATTCGTGGTAGTCTTCATCGATGACATCCTCATTTACTCCAAGGGTGAAGAAGAGCACAAGGATCACCTCCGAGCAGTGCTACAACGACTCCGCGACCATCAGCTATACGCCAAATTCAGTAAATGCGAATTTTGGCTCAAGCAAGTTGGGTTTCTCGGACATGTACTATCCGCCGAAGGTTTAGTCGTGGACCCGAGCAAAGTAAAGGATGTGCTCGATTGGGTGCCGCCCACGAGTGTGACGCAGGTCCGTAGTTTTCTCAGATTGGCTGGATATTACCGTCGTTTTATTGAAGGGTTTTCCAAGATTGCTAAACCCATGATGGAGCTGCTCAAAAAGGATAAGAAGTTTGAATGGACGGAGGACTGTGAGAAAAGTTTTAATGAGTTAAAGATACGTCTGATAACCGCACCTGTATTGACTCTTCCAGACATTTATCGTAGTTTTGATGTGTATTGTGACGCCTCCAGGCAAGGTATTGGTTGCGTACTTATGCAAGACAAGGTAGTAGCATATGCATCGTGACAGCTATGACCCCATGAGCGAAATTATCCTACTCATGATTTGGAATTGGCTGCGGTGGTTCATGCATTAAAAATTTGGAGACACTACCTCATGGGAAAACGGTGCCAAATTTTTACCGACCACAAAAGTCTCAAATACATCTTCACTCAGCCAGATTTAAACCTCTGTTAGCGAAGATGGCTAGAGTTGGTCAAGGATTATGACCTTGGAATAAATTACCACCTGGGCAAGGCCAATGTAGTTGCCGATGCACTCAGTCAAAAGCCCGTCAGCTTAAATGTCATACTGAGATCCTTGCCGCCCGAACTCCAAGAGGAGATCACTCAGCTCAACTTGGTCATAGTGGTTGCTGGCCTCCCTAATATTTTGGAAGTTACACCCACACTTGAGATAGAGATCCGCAAGGCCCAGCCAGCTGACACCGAGCTGCAAAGACGTGCGCAGGGCCAGATGGCAGAACAGACCCCAGATTTCTTCAAGGACAAATTCAGTACCCTCCGATTCCGTGGACGGATTTGTGTACCCAATCAACCAGATTTAAGGAAGAAAATTCTGTCAGAAGCACACGAATCCTCATATTCCATTCACCCGGGAGGTACGAAAATGTATGAGGACCTTAGAAAAATATTCTGGTAGGATGGAATGAAGAAAGACATTGCCTATTTTGTAGCCTGTTGCAACATATGCAACAAGGTGAAGGCAGAGCATCAGAAGCCAGCCGGACTCCTCCAACCGCTGCCAGTTTCACAATGGATATGGGATGACGTTTGTATGGATTTCATTATGGGATTGCCTAAGACTCAGCGAGGCAATGATGCAATCTGGGTTATAGTGGACACCCTAACCAAGGTCGCTCACTTCATTCCAATCAGCACCAGATACAGGGCAGATCAACTTGCACAGCTGTATGTATCCAGAATAGTCAGTTTGCATGGAGTACCCTGAACTATCACTCCCGACCGAGGTTCCCTGTTTACCTCCGCTTTTTGGTCACGCCTCCATCAAGCCTTGGGGATAGCACTGAAATATAGTACTGCTTATCATCCTCAGACGGATGGACAGACAGAATGGGTAAATCAAATACTCGAAGATATGTTGCGAGCCTGTGCTTTAGCCCAAGGACCCAAATGGGAAGACTGTTTGCCATATGCCGAGTTTTCCTATGACAATAGCTTCCAGACCAGTCTGAAAATGTCACCATATGAAGCTCTGTATGGCCGTAAGTGCCGCACTCCTTTAAATTGGTCTGAAACTGGAGATAGCCGTATCTTCTGAATAGATCTCATGATGGAAGCTGAGAAACAAGTTAAGGAAATCAGAGACAGATTGCAATTGGCCAAATCTCGACAGAAAAGTTATTATGATGCAAAGCACCGACAGATAAGTTTTGAACCCGGAGAGCACTTATACCTCCGAGTCACTCCTATGAAAGGAGTCAAGAGATTTCAGACTCGTGGAAAGTTGGCCCCCAGATTTATCGGTCCATTCTCAGTTATGTCTCGAGTAGGTACTGTTGCGTATCAATTAGAACTACCCGCTGAGTTGGCGGACGTGCACAACGTATTTCATGTTTCACAATTGAGACGATGCATATCCCCGCCTGAGAAAATGACTGCTATGGCTGAGGTAGAGTTGGCAAATGATTTAACTTACGAAGAGAGACCGTTCAGAATTTGGATCAGATGGAAAGGGTCACTCGCAGTAAAGTAAGGAAATTTTACAAAGTTCAGTGGGAGCATCACACAGAGTCAGAATCAACTTGGGAGTGGGAAGAATTTCTACAGCCACATTATCCAGAGTGGTTTTCCCAAGCAACCGAATCTTGAGGACGAGATTCATTCTAAGTGGGGGAGGTTTGTGACAGCCTGGTTTTTGCCCTCTCTCATTTGCTTGATTTTTATTTGGATTAAATTTGAAACTTGGAGTTTTGAATCTTTTCATATGGACTTAAACACTTGGGTACTCTTGGCTTTCACCCAAGTGCTCCATTTCCCTCTCTGATCATCATTCCCCTTCTGATCGATCCCAAAATAATCTTTGGAATATTTTCTTAAAAGAAAAATATTCATTTTCTCTCAAAAACCCTAGCCAGATCAGTATGCTCCAAAGCAACCCTAATTTTTATGGCCCAGAAAAATCTGAGATAATTCAAAAATATTCTTTCAACCCTAGGGCACCTTCCTGAGCAAAAATATTTCATCACTCTTTGAAATATTTTTGCTACAGAAAATATTTTCTGTTCTGGACAGAAATGGTGGTTTCTACAGCAACTACCATTTTACTTGCTCCATTGTGCCTGGGTTTTCTTGTGCATTTTCAACTTAGTAACTCTTGGCTAACCTCCAAAGCACATCCTATAACTCCCAGCCATTGGACCTCAGTAACCTCTCAAAGTTACTGACCAGAAACTTACCTGGCGTGTAAAAACTTCTCTACTGCACCTGGATCCAAACCAAAGCGTGGTAACATCTCAAACTACCACGGACAACACACCAGACATGAAGTTTGGGCTTAGCTTGGCCTGATGTCATAGTCCACGCGGTGACCGCGTTCCTCCAGGGGTGCTGGCATGCGTGTCGACGCGCTCTGAGTGCCGTCGAGCGCTCTGTTTCGCGCGTGCTCACTTCCCTGACTGCCGTAGCGCGCCAAACTTCGCCACCATCTTCGTCTCAACTCCCTTAACTCCCCTCTGGCGCTTGCCGACGCCGAAGCTCGCCGCAGCGAGCACGGGCACGGTCCGGCCAACCCAACGGTGCGGTGCGCACTGTGCTCGTCGCCTTCTCCTCGTTCTTGTGCTCGTCTCCGTCCGCCAACAGTTGCCGCGTGAGCTGCGTCGCCTTCTTCCCCTCTCACTAACGCTGCTCGTCACCGGGCGCCGTGGACAAGTGTCCACCGGCGGAGCCCGAAACCCCCTCGCTTCTCGCCTATAAATGGAGCCGCCCCCAGCCTCCTCGAGCACCATCCAGCACTCCCACACACCCCACAAGCGAGTAGGAAGCCGTAGCCCCGCCGGGCAGGCCTCGGTCCGCCGTCCCTGAGCTCGAGCTCGTCGGCGATCCCCTCTGGTCGCTGCGGTAGCTCCAGCCCCTCCCAGGCCAGGGCGACCCTTCCAGGGCCTCCGCCCCTCTCCGGTGAAGCCGTTCCGCCCCTCTGGAGCCCCTGGAGTTGCCTCTGCTCGCAGTCTTCTTCATCTCTGACGACCACCGTGTTCTGCCTCCGCTTGCGAGGTTGATTCCGACGCCGTCTGACCACCCCTAGCTACGCTACGGGTACGGGCAGGTGCGCCTCAATCCCCTCTTGCCATCCCTCCCTCTCGTTTTGGCCAAGGAGTCCTCGTCGCCGGCGAGAGCTCCAGCGGAGCTGCTACTCCCTCTATTTCCTTCTCCCCCTCCTCCTAACCTGACTAGCGGGGCCCACTAGTCAGCCACTCTGTACACGCGCGAAGCAGTACGAGTGGTGGCGCCCCTGGGCTTTACGCCTTCGATGTCACCCCCAGCCTGCTTATTTTTATTCAAATTCATTTGAATTTACAAAACACTTCAAACAACCATAACTCCTCAACCATAAGTCCAAATGAATTGATTCTTTTTACATCCTGTTCTTTGCAAAGAAATGTAGCATCTCTCGAAAGATGAGATTTTTCTGAGCTGTTTAGAATTTCTGGTGATTTTTTAGAAGTGTTCTTGATATTTTCTTTTTGTGTTTAAAATTATTTTCAGAGGGTGAGGCTTGTCTTGAGGATCACCAGAATGCTTGTGAACCTCATCTGCACTAAGGCAAGCCACAACAACATTTTCATGGTGTCATTTCAATATTTATGATTTTCTTACTTGAATGAAATGATTAATCCGTGCATTTAAATAACTATTGTGTTATTTATATTCTGTTAAGTGTTTGCTAGTTAATATGCTTGATTTACAGAATGTGGTAACTAGCTTAGTTGGTGAAGCAAAGCTAGGATCTATTTGTGGTGATGATAGAAATAAATTTTGTTATGCATGTTATTAATTATTTAAAGTTATGTTCTTGCATAAATAAAATGATAAAAATTTGCTAGAAAATATTCTGTTAAGTACTTGTTTAGTCATTTTACTTGACTTACAGAATGTTTGAACCTCACTTGGTTGGTAAAGGAATTAGGATTTGTGTGTGGTAAAATCTTTGTTATTCATATGAGAAATTAATCAGAGTTACGCTCTTGCATGAGAAAATAATAAAACTTGCTGCAAAATATTTTGGTTAATATGTGAGTTATCTTGATCAGCAAAGGAATATGAGTTGTTGATGTTTATGCTTAGTGTGAATATGGATGACATCGGTCATTTTCGTTATTAAGTGATGCATGTGTAGTTTTGCATTTCATGGCATGCTATGACACCGGTCATTTTCATTTTAAGTTGAACCTGAATATAACTCAACTTGAATATACCGTTGACTGGGTCATGGTGCCGCTGAATTGAGTTTTTCCCAGTGCAACCACATTTGCCTTTGTGGGAAGGCCTTGATTCGGTCCATTGACATTGCCTCTGGTCGGTGCCTCCAACTAGGGAAGGTTACGTCGTGCTTACCCTGGCCCGCTAAGCAGGCATAACCTTGTGTGCCCGTTGTTGAGATTATGGTACCGGGTCCCCGAGTGGGATCGTTTTGGCCACGACGGTGGTCGGTGTGTCTTTGGTAGACACGAGGCCACCCAGGACTAGCCCGTTGGGGATTTGGTCGGAGTGACCGCGAGAGTGTCATGGGAATGGAAGTGTTTCGTCGAAATGCCGTTGGTCCACCCGAATGGGAGTGCGAGGCCATGGGTTTCGTGGTGTGGGTACAGTGTGCTACCTCTGTAGAGTGTATAATCTATCGATAGCCGAGTCCACGGTCACGGACACCTCGTAGTAGGTCCCACCATGAGTCAACATTTAATAAAATGTGCACACTAAGCTATGAAGTTTGCATTGTTGAGGATGGCAGAAAGTCCATCGAGATATTCGGGACCAGATATTGGTCGTGGTTGTGATCGCCATAAGGATCACGAGTTACTCTTGTTAAGACCATGTTGGTGGCTTGTTTGTAATCCGAGAATGATCACGGTTGGTAAGTTGTCCCGAGGGACGTTCGAGCATGATCACAGCATGTTTGACATATAGTGTTGCATTATTAAAAATTGGTTAAGTATCATGATATTGTTGGCCATTATGATTATGCCTGTTGTGAGCTTGCAAGTGCATTCAATGTACTGACCTGGCGTGTCATGCCAGATTTCTGGAAAGTCTCGTTGGAGAGGAGCGCTGCTCAAGTCTAGATCGTGTCCACATCGGTGTCCCTGTGATATGGAGCTTCCGCTACGACGTTATTCCGCTGCCACATAGTTGTTCTGATCGAGGCTCCGTTATGTTCACTAAATAATGTACATATTGTTCAGCCGCATCGGGTGTGCCGCTTGGCCTCGACAGCTGTTGTAATATTAACTCTGTTCCGCTAGCATCAATAAAGTGGTTGTTTTCTGTTCCAAGATGTTGTGTGTTGCCAGAAGACATGGTCTCTGGGCTGGCAATGCATGGTAAACCGGTCGCTCTGAGCCGGGGTGCCACAAATAGACCAACTTAGGCCAAAAGCCTAAGCGTGGGGGAGTACGTATTTCTCACCGACATTACATTTTGCTCACACACTCATGCTAGTTGTCGGTGTTCATACTTTTTCATTGTATCATCCATGCTAGTTTATTTTCCTTTTCCCGCTTTCTTCTTGTGTGTTTGAAAAACCTTAAGAAAAACTAAAAAAATTAGTTGTAGCTTTTAGCTAGTTTACTTCCATGCTGTAGTACTAGTAATTAAAATAAAACCCAAAAAGATTTCCTGTTCTTCTCTTGCTTGTTGGGAGCTTTCCCGTGTAAATAGTTTTATTTCTTTTCTTTTCTTTGGGGGTCGATAGGAGAAGACCATAATGAAATTGTTGAAGTGGCTCTTATATGCATTATTGTTGATTTAACCAAGGCCCATATTGCCTTGTCTTCTCCTATTTATTGAATGCTCGCAGATTCCGGCTTAGTCCAATGCACGTGCACTATTATTATTATTCACATCATTCGGTCGTGCAAGTGAAAGGCAATAATGACGATATATGATGAAATGATTGAGATGAGAGAAGCTGGTATGAACTCGACCTGTCTTGTTTTTGTAAATATGATTAGTTCATCGTTCCTGGTTCAGCCTATTATGAATAAACATGTTTGCAATGACAATTAGAGATTATAGTTGCTTATGCCATGCTTAATTAGCTAGGAGTTTATAATGGTTTACCTTGCATGCCAACATGCTATTAAAATGGTTGTCATGTGGTATAGTAGGGTGGTATCCTCCTTTGAATGATTTAAGTGACTTGACTTGGCACATGTTCACACATGTAGTTGAAACAAATCAACATAGCCTTCACGATATTTATGTTCATGGCGGATTATATCCTACTCATGCTTGCACTCAATGTTTATTAATTTTAATGCATGTTCATGACTGTTGTCGCTCTCTAGCTGGTCGCTTCCCAGTCTTTTGCTAGCCTTCACCTGTACTAAGCGGGAATACTGCTTGTGCATCCAATCCCTTAAACCCCAAAGTTATTCCATATGAGTCCACCATACCTTCCTATATGCGGTATCTACTTGCCGTTCCAAGTAAATTTGTATGTGCCAAACTCTAAACCTTCAAATAAAATTCTGTTTTGTATGCTCGAATAGCTCATGTATCAACTAGGGCTGTCCGTATCTTCCATGTTAGGCGGGTTATTCTCATGAGGAGTGGACTCCGCTCCTCACTCACGAGAAAATGGCTGGTCACCGGGATGCCCAGTCCCATGCTTTAAGCAAACCAAATCGAAATAATTCCAAACAAAACTCCCCCGGGACTGTTGTTAGTTGGAGGCACTCGTTGTTTCGAGCAAGCCATGGATTGATGCTTGTTGGTGGAGGGGGAGTATAAACTTTACCATTCTATTTGGGAACCGCCTATAATGTGTGTAGCATGGAAGGTATCGCCATCTCTTGGTTGTTATGTTGATAATGAAAGTATATCGCTCAAAATATTATTTATCTCTGCTTTAAAATCGAGCTCTGGCACCTCTACAAATCCCTGCTTCCCTCTGTGAAGGGCCTATCTATTTACTTTTATGTTGAGTCATCACCCTCTTATTAAAAGCACCGGTTAGAGAGCACTGCTGTCATTTGCATCCATTACTATTAATTTATATTGGGTATGACTATGATTGGATCTCTTTTACCATGAATTAAAATGTCTAGTCAGTCCTTGATCTTCAAAGGTGCTCTGCATTTATGTTTTGCGGTCTCAGAAAGGGCTAGCGAGATACCATCTTGTTATATCATATCATGATTGTTTTGAGAAAGTGTTGTCATTCGAGATTTATTATTATTGCTCGTTAGTTGATTATGCCATTGACATGAGTAAACATGAGACCTAAGTGTTATTGTGAATATGGTTAGTCGTAATCTTTGCTGAAAACTTGAATCCTGGCTTTACATATTTACAACAACAAGAGCAAACAGAGTTTGTAAAAGTTTTTCTTTATCACTTTCAGTTTGTCAACTGAATTGCTTGAGGACAAGCAAAGGTTTAAGGTTGGGGGAGTTGATACGTCTCTGTCGTATCAACTTTTCCAAAGACGTTTGCCCTTGTTTTGGACTCTAATTTGCATGATTTGAATGGAACTAACTCGGACTGACGCTGTTTTCAGCAGAATTGCCATGGTGTTATTTATGTGCAGAAACAAAAGTTCTCGGAATGACCTGAAACTTCACGGAGATTATTCTGGAAATAATAAAAATACTGGCGAAAGAATCAAGGCCAGGGGCCCACACCCTTTCCACGAGGGTGGGGGGCACGCCTGCCCCTCTGCCTCGTGGCCCCCCTGACGCTCCACCGACCTCAACTCCAACTCCATATATTCATGTTCGGGGAGAAAAAAATCAGAGAGAAGGATTCATCGCGTTTTACGATACGGAGCCGCTGCCAAGCCCTAAACTCTCTCGGGAGGGCTGATCTGGAGTCCGTTCGGGGACTCCGGAGAGGGCAATCCGTCGCTGTCATCATCATCAACCATCCTCCATCACCAATTTCATGATGCTCACCACCGTGCGTGAGTAATTCCATCGTAGGCTTGCTGTATGGTGATGGGTTGGATGAGATCTATCATGTAATCGATTTAGTTTTGTTAGGGTTTGATCCCTAGTATCCACTATGTTCTGAGATTGATGTTGCTATGACTTTGCTATGCTTAATGCTTGTCACTAGGGCCCAAGTGCCATGATTTCAGATCTGAACCTATTATGTTTTCATGAATATATGTGAGTTCTTGATCCTATCTTGCAAGTCTATAGTCACCTACTATGTGTTATGATCCGGCAACCCCGAAGTGACAATAATCGGGACCACTCCCGGTGATGACCATAGTTTGAGGAGTTCATGTATTCACTATATGTTAATGCTTTGGTCCGGTACTGTATTAAAAGGAGGCCTTAATATCCCTTAGTTTCCACTAGGACCCCGCTGCCACGGGAGGGTAGGACAAAAGATGTCATGCAAGTTCTTTTCCATAAGCACGTATGACTATATTCGGAATACATGCCTACATTACATTGATGAATTGGAGCTAGTTCTGTGTCACCCTATGTTATGACTGTTACATGATGAACCGCATCCGGCATAATTATCCATCATCGATCCAATGCCTACGAGCTTTTCACATATTGTTCTTCGCTTAGTTACTTTACCGTTGCTACTGTTACAAACTACAAAACCCAAAAATATTACTTTTGCTACTGTTACCCTTACTATCATACTACTTTGCTACTAAATACTTTGCTGCAGATATTAAGTTATCCAGGTGTGGCTGAATTGACAACTCAGTTGCTAATACTTGAGAATATTCTTTGGCTCCCCTTGTGTCAAATCAATAAATTTGGGCTGAATACTCTACCCTCGAAAACTATTGCGATCCCCTATACTTGTGGGTTATCACGCCCCTCGGGCTGCATCATTCCCAGGCCGCGTGGGCCTGTTCCCGCGGCATGTATCCTTTTGCATCTTTAGCTTACTCTGTTGGGAGCGCCCCTTGGGCTGCATTATCCCAGGCCGCTCGGGTCCTTCCCAGTGGCATGAATTGTTCTTGCGTTTACCTAAGCTAGTTCATTTTCCATGCATAATCCATCTATGGTTATCACCTGCTTGATTGTCAGCCAGCACGGGAGCCGCGCGCCGATCGTTTTTCTTCAGGATCCTTCGCATAAGAAGGGTAGGCACGACGTCTGTTCTCGTGCCCATCCCTGTAGCGTCGATAAATCCAACGGCCGAGCTCTGTCTGGCGAGCCGGTCCCGTTCACGTCACCTCCTGGGGTCGTTGGTGCTTGGCCTTCTTATGCGATAATCTCAGGGGATTCGTTCGGCACAGGATTGCCTAACCATCTCGCAGGACCACCACAGCCATCAAAAACCAAGACCAGGCGCAACCCGCCTTGAGGTAGGGCCTCGTGAGTCCCACGCTGGCTCACGGGTGCCTAGACACACCTCGTCTAGCCCTGCCGTGCAAGCCACGTGTCAGGGTGGGGCTGTACACGCCCCCGGGGCTCTCCGCGGTAGGGAGTCCCCTCCCACGTGCCAGTGGAAGCACCATGCTCCCCGCTGGCAGTCGACACTGCCGAGGAGCGGCTATGCTCGTGCAAGTGCGGAAGCGCTATGCTCCGCGCTAGTGATAAACAACTGAGGGTGGCCCAATGGCCGTATCAACCTCAGGGAGCCCTTGAGCTCAGTGTCTGGCCTCATCACAACACCTCCCCCCGGGAGAGTCGCGCGAGGGGGTGGGCACGGGGGCTACGCTCGGGTTACGCCCAAGCGTACGCCGCCCTACCAGGTCTCTCGGACCTGGTCGTCGCGCACCCTCCTGAGCGGAGCCAAGGTATGAAGGTCGTTTGGACGTCAAGGGGGACTCCTGAGCATCGCGACTCAGGAGCCTAACTGGCCACATAGCCCCTCACTCCTTGGTCTCGTCCTGGTGATCCGGACGACCCAATGGCGGTTGAGGTATGCGCGGGGTCGGGCCCTGCCGACGTAGAACACTAGACCTACCCTTGCATTTCCTTTCTGTAAGCTGTTTGCGCGTCAAGGGGGACTCCTGAGCATCGCGACTCAGGAGCCTAACTGGCCACGTAGCCCCTCACCCCTTGGTCTCGTCCTGGTGATCCGGACGACCCAACGACGGCTGAGGTATGTGCGGGGACGAGCCTTGCCGACGTAGAACGTAAAGCAACTGTGAAGGAAATCGCAAAATCTCAAGCAAATATTACATGACATATTGTTCTCCCAATACGAAACGCAAGTTTAAACGCCTCCATGAGGCATGGTCCATTTTGCATAAACTAAACAGGAAAGGAGCCACCAGCAAGTCATCTCGTCACCCCCGGACGCCGCCACCATTGCCAGCAAGAGATGCTTCTTCTTCAACGGCGTTGCCCTCACCTGCACCGCCTGCCGAAGCTGCAGGGTTGGCAGCACCACCAGTTGAAGGCGCGGGATCGAAGGTGCGGAACTTCTTCAGCAAGGTTTCCACCTGGCCCTGCACGGATTTGGCAGCAGCTGCGTAGTGCTCGGCGTCCACGGGTTCCAGCAGCTCAGCAAGATGGGCAGTGGGATCACAAAGATGGAGGTGGCTGAAGACGCGCGTCAACGTGGCTGAGGAAAGAACACGGGCTTCTTCCTCTGCCAAGGGGCCGACACCGCTCATGACTTCCTCAAGCGCCTCGACCAGATAAGGAAGCAGCTGGACGGGACCCTCGTTGTTGGTAGCCAGCGGCTCCTCCAAGCCCTTCTCATAAAGTGCCCGCAGCGCCATGCGGGACCTCTCCTCGAGGAGCTTGAAGGCCTCGCGGTCCTCGGCCAGGACCTTCGCCTTGGCATCAAGCTCGGATTTCTTCGCTTCCATCTCCCGCTTCAGCTTCTCCAGCCGGCTGCGCTCTGGGGCCTGCGCCTTCCCCAACTGCTCCAGCTCGGTGTCGCGACCCCTGACGGCGTCCTCTCAGGCCTTCATCTTCTCCTCCTCCGCCTTGCGGCCACGAGCTTCTTCCGCACGCTCGTTGCGTAGAGTCTTCAATTCGGCCTCCAGCGATTGGCAGCGATCCTTGGCGGCCCCGACATCCTTCAGCGCCACCTCACGAGCGGCCGCGGCCTGAGCGGCGGCCTGCTTGTCCTTCTCGGAGGTTGCTGCCGCCTGGCTCAGCGCCACCCGAACGGACACGTCAGAGTGAAGCCAGCCAGAGACCAGGTCTAGGCGCCCGGCTACAAGGCGGGGGTCGGCGCACCGAAGATCTTCTCATAGCAGGGTCATCGCAGAAAGAGCGTGCTCCAGGACGTTAGGGGAGGCGGAAGGACCCGGAGATAGCAGAGCGGCAGGAGGAGGAGGAGGCGACGTCGTCACCATGGCCTGGGAGGCCAGAAGCTCTTGAGCTTCAGGGACCCCAGCGCCCGGGCCGGACGTTGGCACCTCCGGAGCTAGCGGGTCCACGGGGGCTGACTCCTCCCGAGAATGCTCCCCAAGCCTTGCGAGGATGATCGAGCCGGAGAAGCACGAGCGTTGTCGCTGCCCTTACCCATGGAGAGGGGCACAGCCGCAGGAGGAGATCTGGTCTCGAGCAGTACCACCTCGTCCTCCTTCCTCTTCTTCGCCGCGGGCATTGGCCTAATTGCACAATATAGAAGCGTCAAGGATGAGCAGCAGAAGCAAGCACGAGGCAGGACAAGAACACTTACTGGTCCACCGCCGCGTAGTCCCTCTGCTTCTTAAGCTTGAAGCCTGAAAGCCTCGCAGCCTGAGGCGCAGGCGCGCGGGTTCCAGGAGCGGAAGAGGGAGCAGCATATGGGCCGGAAGTAGCTCCGGGCGGTGACGGAGCGGAAGCATCGTCTCGGGAGATCAGCGCTGACCTGCCCCTTGTCAGAACCTCGGCCGGTGGCTTCCTCTGGGGGCTGGCCTGGGACATCGAAGAGGCCCCAGCCATAGGTGGCTCCCCTTTCTCCGGGGGGACATCGGCCTCGTCATCATCATCAGGCAAGGTGCAGAGGATGTCGGCCTTGCGCAAGGGAGATGTCTCCCCCATCCCTACGGGGGTCGCCTCCGAGTCGCGCTCCCCGTCCTCCTCCTCTTCCCCCTCCCTGCGGGAATCGCCAGAAGGCACGTCCACTGGCGCCGTCCCAGTCGGGGACCCAGGGGGCGCCGGCGGCACAAGCCCACGCTCACCGAAGGTGGGCATGGCGGCCACGACCTGCGCCCCGTCCTTGCGAAGGAACAAGGGAATGAAAGCACTCGGCGGATATTCCTGGTCGTCCCCGACCAGGAGGCGGAACGAGCGTGCCTGGAGCGGAGCCACACACAGCATCAGGAATTCCCTCAGGAGCATGGCCCCCGTCAACTTCGCCGCCTTCGCGTTGCCCGACTTCAGGTCGGCGGTCATCTTCTCTAGCACCAGCTTCGCCCGGTCGTCAGTAAGCTTCATGCAGAGCCACCCTTCGTCGGACTAGAGCATCGCCGTCGGCAGCATCAACCGTGGGTGGACACACTTGGCATCCATCATGACCCACTTGCTCCTGAAGCCATCGGCGTTCTTTCCGGCCTTCGAGATCGCGTTGGCCTTGCCGACTGTGACGAAGTTGGTGTACCCTGAGGTGTGGCCGTCGTTGATCCGGATAAACAAGAAGTGGCGCAGCAGAGCCACGGACGGCATCACCCCGACGTATGCCTCGCAGTAGAAGGCGAAGATCGACAGGAGGAGAACAGAGTTGGGATGGAGATGAAGGGCCTGCAGCTTGTAATGGCTGAGGACGGCGTAGAAGAAGTCAGAGAAGGGGGGAACCGGCCCCGCAACAACGCTTCTCATAACGAAGGGGTAGAAGGTGCTCCTCGAAGCCTCCGGCTCGGCGGAGCCAGCCCGGAGCTCGGTCTTCCCCTTCTCATTGTTCTCCCCCGCCGTCAGCAGACGCGTGGAAACAAGGTTCTTATCTGAGACATTGGGCACATCCAGCGCCGGCTCGTACCAGGCGGGCGGCGAAGCGGCCTTGACCTTTCGGGGCGCCATTGGTCGCTGGATCGGAAGGGGATTGAAGCAGATCTGGAGATTTCGGAAGCAAGGGGCGAGAAAGAGATCTGGAGCAATACGAAGGAAAGCAATGAAGGCAAGCGTTTCCCGCGCCAGCCTTTGGTCAGTCGGGCAGTTGCCGAGGCAGCGTGGGGAAGCGGAGGCGACCACGTCCAATCAATCGCCACGCGTCGACCAAGGCCGCAGGCTGTTGGGGCCCGCGGCGCTCCGCACTTGCCCTTTGGCTTCTCCTCGAAGCTAAGTCCGAGCGCGCCTTGGGCCCGGGGGCTACTGTCGGCGTCCAGGGAACGGGGGTCCCCAGACTTGCCTGCCTGCGGCCCACGGCGTGGCTCCACCAGCGGCCCCGTACGACCCATCTTCACCAGCAAACACTCAAGACTCTCGCGAGGGGCCAAGCCTCGCGAGGTGGACGACGCAAGACCTCCTCAGGGGCGGCCTCACCAGGATGGCTCGCAAGGGGCAGAGAGATCAAGGCAAGGGACATCTCGCGAGGTTCCTATGACGCAAGCCATGACGACTGGAGCCAGGCGGGCGCCAGGTGGGCGCCAGCGTGTGCAGTGTTCTCGTTTCCTCTTTGGTGCTAAAGAGGCAAGCGCAGGTGAGGAGTCCCGAGGCATTAGGCAAAGGTTTCCATATCGGTGCAACAAGACCAAGACCAGTAGGACGACAGGACGGAGGTCACCGTGGAGCCCAAGACGGCATCACCACCAGAGCCTTTAGCAGGCGAAGACCACCTTTAGTCAGGATAACTCGTACTAGTTGTCTCCCTTCGAATTTGGTCGTTGTTGGATCCCTTCCCGCTCAATATTTGGGGAGAGGACCAGGGCCTCTATAAATAGGGTTAGCCACCATCTTAGCAGGGGGATCCGATCTGGTCTGGGATCAGAGCCATTCCATCCACAACCACACCAGCTCACCAAGCACAAGAGCACCTCTCCTCAGGAGGTTGTTCTTCCCTAGTAACTGTTCATACTCAGCCCAAGAGGTAATCCACCACACCACACTGGAGTAGGGTATTACACCACATTGGTGGCCTGAACCATTATAAATCTTGTGTCTCCTTGCTCTTTGGGTTCGATGCGCTAGGCCTAAAGACCGTTGCGAGAGCGAGCTAGGGGGTGGGAGAGATCTTCGTGCACACCCCTGTCGGTGTACAAAAGTAGGGGTCCCTTTTTGCACCCCTTTACTTGTGCGCGGGCAGTCGCAGCCCCACGTCCCTGGCCATGCTTGGCGGGGCAGAAGAAGAAAGGGCACAAGACGGGCTAAGATCAACGCCAAGACGGAGACACAAAGAGCAGAAGGGCGAGGTGGACTCCTCGGCAAGCCCTTGCCGGGGCGGCCTCCGCAGCCTCGGCAAGAACCTTGCCGGGGCAACTTTCCCAGCGCCAGCAGAGCGCGCCACCCTTGAGCCCGAGGTTTACAACACCATAAACTACATTGGAACCAAGGCTCGGGAGGCACCTCCATGGTGGCATGCAGATCTTTGTGAAGATCATAAGCACACAAGATCAGATGAGGACCAGAAGACGACGATCCTCGGCAAGATCCTTGCCGAGGAAATCCACGAAACCCCCGGCAAGATCCTTGCCAGGGACAGCCGCGATGCCACGGCAAGACCCTCGCCGGGGCCCCAGCAAGACCCTTGCCGAGGACACCTGCGGGGCCACAGCCAGGCCCACGTCTGCCAAGACTCCATTGCCGTTCCCATACAGCTGCCAGCCCAACCAGTTGGGCAGGCACCTGCGTGGCGACGCGCGGCCTCCAGGATAACTCAACAAGCACCTACGTGGTGGCATGCAGATCTTCATGAAGACTCTGCCACCATGCCAGCCCAGCAGCCATCCAACGTGGCGCTACAACGCCTCATCAGCTCGGACGCGCGTCGGAGCCAGGCGAGGCGGCAAAAGCTGAGACGAGCTTCCTCACCGTCCCCGATAAAGCAAGAAGGGCACGACAGCAGTGCATTAAATGCGTTTGTCTGGCGGTGCCAGAGGATAGACTTAACCACTGTATACCTTTCCACCTCCTGTGTGCCACTGTGGCGACCCCTTTTGACTATAAAAGGAGGCCCGAGGCGTATTGGAGAAGGATTCAGATCTTTTGGATGACGCACACGCCGTAGCTAGTTCAAGAACTCAAGAACACTCAAATATACACCAAAGCAGGACTAGGGTATTACGCATCCTTGCGGCCCGAACCTAGGTAAACGACCTTTGTGCTGGCTACTAGACCCACTCTTTGCACAACCCCGCTGTCGGTGTCAAAACCGGCGGATCTCGAGTAGGGGGTCCCGAACTGTGCGTCTAGGATCGATGGTAACAGGAGACGGGGGACACGGTGTTTACCCAGGTTCGGGCCCTCTCTATGGAGGTAATACCCTACTTCCTGCTCGATTGATCTTGATGCATATGTGTGTTACAAGAGTTGATCTACCACGAGATCGTAATGGCTAAACCCTAGAAGTCTAGCCTATGAGTATATGGTAATGAGTATCTCCCTATCCGGACTATGCTCTTCGGCTTATATAGGCACCAGAGAGATCTAGGGTTACATGGGGTTGGTTACATAAGAGGGAATCTTCATGATCATCGCCAAGCTTGCCTTCCACGCCAAGTAGAGTCCTATCCGGACAGAGGTATAGTCTTCGGTCTTCATGTCTTCAGAGCCCATCAGTCCGGACCAATGAATAATAGGCCGGACGCCCGAGGACCCCTTAGTACAGGACTCCCTTAGTAGCCCCTAAACCTGGCTTCAATGATGAGGAGTCCGGCGCGCAGATTGTCTGCGTCATTGCAAGGCGGGTTCCCCTTCTTCCGAACTCCAAGATAGTCTTCGGATGTAGTAAATATATCCGGACCTATGTGTGTAATTGCAGAAAATACAATACTCCATGAGTCCAACCTGTTGACAACTGCTTATGGCACTGCGTCACGCCTGCCCGGTTATTATTTCCAACCGTTGGCTAGCCCATCGCCCCACGTCTCGGGGAGCGGTTTTACTGACACGTCTTGTCAAAGCAGAGATCGTGTCCCCTTATTTACGGGATTTTCAATAATGTAGGTGTGGGTAACCCAACCGTCCCCTGGGTACAACTCTTTGAGGATAGGTAAGTTTCGAGACCCAGGTGGGGACGCTCGATATTCTGGGCCTTTATATAGGGACCCAAACTTTTCTTTCTCTTTCGCGCTTGCTTCTTCCTCAACCCCAGCCACCTCGAGTTCTAGCCCTCGAGTTTCAATCACCACCAGCCCCAATTATGTCCGGGCCCAGCAGTTCAGGCCGGTGGGTGGCCTCTTCTGTCACGGAGGAGGATATTGCGAAGCTCCGCGTGGCGAGGTACCTGACCCTAGAAATCCTTCATCGGCCCCCTGCCGAGGGGCAGGTTATCCCCGCCCCCAAATCCGGCGAGAGGGTAGCATTTGTATCCCACTTCCTCCGTGGGTTAGGGTTCGCACTTAACCCCTTCGTTCGGGGGCTCATGTTCTACTATGGGCTAGATTTTCATGATCTGGCCCCGGACTCCGTTCTTCTCATCTCGACCTTTATCGTCACGTGTGAGGCCTTCCTCCGGACTCCTCCACACTTTGGTTTGTGGCTCAAGACTTTTGGCGTGTGGCCGCGGTCGACAGAGGAGGAGCAGGCAGAGTGCGGCAGCGTTATAATAAGCAAGCTTGACAGCGCGGTTTGGTTTGAAGGATCTTTCACCGAGTCTTTCGACCTATGGCAGCAGGGGTGGTTTTATGTCAACGAGCCGCGGGGCTCCAAGTGGGCGGCTACGACTTTGTTCCGGCCCGGCCCTCCAACTCATCTCGCTTCATGGATCAACAAAGGAATGTACTGGGGATCCGTCAATGAGGTACAGACCCTGCAAGGTCGCATCCGAAGCCTTACTGAGAAGGGCATTGATCTTATGAACGTCGTTCAAGTAATGCTGGTCCACCGGACCCTGCCGTGTCAACGGCGGCCTCTCCATATGTGGGAGTTCAATCCAGAAGGGCGGCGGACTCTTCAGCACTTCTTTGGCACTACGCACGAAGGAATGTGGAAATTATATTTCGGGGAGCGAGAGCAATGGCCGGACACCACCGAAGATGTTGGCCTCGACTGCAATCATCCGGACACTCCGGTAAGTATTCAATCTCCAAACACCTTTCATTCAGGCTCCTCTTGACAAGATACTGATCAACCCGTCCCTATACAGGACTGGATAAAGAAAGCGGTGTTAATCTGGTGTCCGGCGCCCCTTCCCGAAGACAACGTACCAGGTGTCTGCAGAGGGGGACGAGAGCGAGGAGCCCAAAGGATCCGCCCGCCCTGAGGACTTCAGACGCTGTGTTCGGGGGAGCCGAAACCCTTTCGCTCAGGGGCAAAGGTGTAGAGGGGACCTTCCATAGCAAGAAGAAGGCCGCTTCTGGAGGTCAGGAGGGGAAGCCTTCCAAGAAAGGGAAAACACCGTCGTTGGGCGGCTTGGGCCGGGCAAGCGATGTCGATGTAGAGATTGATGATGAGGACGAACCTCTGGCCAGACCGTAAGTGACACAGGGTACTTTAACCATACCTTATTCCTTTCTTATTGCTCAAGTAATCCTCCGACGTATGTACGTCCTCACAGGTTAACGCCTGGTGTTTCTCAATCGTCCTCCTCCTCGGGAGACCTTCTGCCGGAGATGATGGAGAGTGACACGCCTTCTCCGGCCTCCTCGCCCAATAGGGCGGATGATCTTGAGGTGTCGTCCCGGAGTGCTCCTCCAATCCGACAAGTAGCGCAGGAAACGAGGAAGGAGTTGCCTGAAGGTGGCGCCTCTGTTGCCTAGGGTTCGGGAATCAAGAATGGCGGCCCCGAATTATCCGGTTTACAGCCGGAGACGATTCTGGAGGCGGGTAAGCGGATTCCTTCAAAGGAGAGTCATGCTCCGGCGGCAGTGTCCGAAGACCCAGGAGTGCCGGAGACGCTGACGGACATGCTGCGACGAGCATCCGTTTCGGAAGAGCACCGTGCCTTAATGGGTATGGTGGTCGAAAAGGTTCTCTCTGCGAAGAGTGGGTTGAACGAGGCCTTTATGAGCCTTCTAAGAGGTGTTGAGGTTTGTGATGTACTGTTGCCGATTGAATGATATTGACAGAATGCACCTGTTGTGTATGCAGTAGCCCTTGAGACTCAGATTGCCTTCTGAAGGAAGCAATCTGAGGATCAAAAAGATATGTCTAGGTACTAACCTTGATTTAATTCGTGATGCAGGCTACCGCCCCTCCTTCCACTGGCCGAAATGCGGAAGTGACCGAACTGCAGCGAAAGCTGGACATTGCGGAGGATGGTATTGCATTGATCAACAAGTGTCTTGACGACTCACAAGGTATATACTTTGAGCATTCCTTACATCAATGTGCTTGTAATTTAAGCCTGACTCTAAAAAGAGTTTTAAATGAAATGTGCATGACTGCAGATGGTGCCGCTGCCGTAGAGGCCCTTCGGGCGGAGCTAGCCCGGGCCAAGGATCAAGCCTAGCTTAGTATTGCGGCTGCCGAAAAGGCATCGGCTGAACTGAAAGCCGAACAAGCTGCGCGGCGCCAAGACCAGGAGAAGATGTCTACCATGGCGCGCGAATTAGAGAATGCGGCTAGCTGCTTTAAACTTCTTGAGAAGGAAAATGAAGCCAAAATGGCTGAGCTTGACAAGGCCTTACGAGGCGCAAGAAGCGCGGTCTGAATCCCGAGCAGACTGGGAGGAGATTCGGCAAGCTAGGGAGATTGTGGCTGGCAAGCCCTTTCTGCTACGGGCTAAGTTCGGCGATCCGAACTATGCTCACCTGAACCAAGTATGGAGTTCTCCGGACAATTTTTTAGACTTGCCGAAGAGTTCTTCCGATGCGGCGTAGTTTTACCGTGCGCGAGAGGGATATGCAACGGAGAAGCTTTTCTGGTCACAATTTGGCGCGTCGAAGCGCCCTCTGTTGCTGAACGAACAGATGTCCTAGTGGGCCGAGCTGCATAGGATGTCTGGCGCTGCCATGAGGAACGTCATAATCCGGTTGTGGCCGACTGAACCTGTTCCAAATAGTTACTTCGGCCTGGTGTAGCGGCTTGTTGTCGCAGTGCCGCGTATTGACGCTGTGAAGCGGTCGGCGTGCATTGAAGGTGCACAGATGGCCTTTGCCCGTGTCAAGACATTCTGGGGGAAGATGAAGGCCATCGATGTTGCGGCGAAGGGTCCACCCAAAGGCAAGGACCGTCCGGAACCGGAGCAGTACTTCGAAGACGTCCTAGAGGCCGCCCGCTTGATAGAGGGTCAGTGCTCGAAAGACATAATGTTCGAGTGATGGTACGACCAGCCGGGGCTTGATGCCAGAGAGGATGAGGCCGTTTCCTCGCTCGACCTGGCCGTTTGACTGCGGGTGGGCAACGGACGCTAAGTCCAGTTGGATGCCTTGTGTCGCGCAGAAAGGCGCCAGTGCTCCTTTGGCAAAATTTGTGCCATTGTCGGTGATGATGCTATGTGGCACGCCATACCGAGTGGTGATATCTGCGATGAATGTCACGGCAGTCGGCCCATTCAGCTTCTTAATTGGCTTCGCTTCAATCCACTTGGTGAATTTGTCCACGGCGACAAGCAGATGTGTCATGCCGCCGCACGCCGTCTTGAATGGCCCCACCATGTCCAATCCCCAGACGGCAAAGGGCCAGGTGAGGGGGATGGTCTTGAGTGCAGAAGCCGGCAGGTGTTGCTTGGAGCTGAAGACTTGGCACCCTTTGCAGTGTTTGACTAATTCCTTGGCGTCCTCCAAAGCAGTCGGCCAGAAGAACCCATGGCGGAAAGCTTTGGCGACAAGTGATCTTGAGGCCGCGTGGTGGCCGCATTCGCCTTGGTGGATATCCTTGAGGATTCCTATGCCCTTCACTGGCTCGACGTAGCACTGGAAGACTCCAGTGACGCTGCGCCTAACGAGTTCTCTGCTCACTATTGTATATGCTCCGGCTCGGCGTTGAACTTGTCTTGCCGAGATCTCGTCAGTAGGCAGCTCTCTGTTTACCAGAAAGTTGAGGATGGGTTTGGCCCATGATGGAGCTGCGACTTCTTCTATTGCCGACACGGCTACTGCGACCAGGGCGGGTGGGTTGGGTGGTGAAGAGTTGGAGTCAGCCACCGCCTGTTGTGTCGTTGTAGTCCCCGGGCCGACTGCCTCAGTCCCCGGGCCGGGTTTTGAAGTCCCCGAGCCGGTTGCGACTACGGCAGTCCCCGGGCCGCCTGTCGAAGTCCCCGAGCCGCCTGCTGGGTTCCCCAAGTCGGATCCGACTGCATCCGGGGCAGGCGGTACGAAGATGGAGTCTGATTCTGGAGACGGCCTGACAGACGGCTTGAGGAGGCGTTGGAGAGAGACGCCGGTTGGTATAGCTTGTCGGGTGGAGCCGATTCGTGCCAGGGCATCTGCTTGCTCGTTGTCGGCCCGTGACACGTGGAGGAACTCGCATCCTTTAAAGTATCCGCTGATTTGCTGAACGAGGAAGCGGTAGCTTGCCATGTTTGCGTCCTTGGTGTCCCAATCGCCGGATGATTGTTGGACGACCAAGTCCGAGTCGCCATAGCACAGGATCCGGCGGATGCCGAGCTCTTTGGCTAGCCGGAGCCCATGTATGAGCGCCTCGTACTCGGCCACGTTGTTGGAGGCGGCAAAATGAATTTGCAATGTGTATCGGAGTTTGTCGCCCTTGGGAGAGGTGAATGCCGGCTCCCAATCCGGTGCGCATCTTGGACCCATCGAAGTGTATCCGCCAATGAGTGGAGTCGGGAGCCGGCGGTAGGTACTGGGTCTTGGCGCAGTCAACAAAGAAGTCGGCCAATGCTTGGGACTTGATAGCGGTGCGCTGGTAGAAGATCGTGTAAGGAGCCAGCGCAATGGCCCACTTAGCCACCCGGCCGGATGCATCCCGGCTGCCTATGATCTCGGCAAGCGGGGCAGTGCATACGACTGTGATGGGATGTTCTTGAAAGTAGGGCTTCAGCTTCTTGGCGGCAAAGTATACTCCATAGCACATCTTCTGGTAGTGCGGGTAGTTTTGCTTCGAGGTGGACAATACTTCGCTCAAATAGTACACCGGCCTCTGGACTAGCTGAGCCCGGCCTTCTTCTGGGCGTTGGACCACAATAACTGTGCTGACCACTCGGCTAGTCGCCGCAATGTAAAGGAGCATGGGCTCTTTTTCAGTCGGCACTCACAGGACAGGCGGTGTGGTCAGCATCTTCTTCAACTCGTGGAAAGCTTGGTCTGCTTGGTCGTTCCACTCGAAGTGGGTGGACTTCTTCATGAGTCGGTACAGGGGGAGAGCCTTCTCTCCTAGCCGGCTGATGAAGCGGTTCAGGGAGACCAGGCACCCGGTGAACTTTTGAACGTCTCGCAGCTTGGTAGGAATCTCCATTCTCTCTATGGCCTTCATCTTCACTGGGTTGCACTCGATGCCGCGTTCGGAGACCAAGAAGCCTAGAAGCTGGCCGGCTGGTACTCCGAACACGCACTTCTTAGGGTTGAGCTTGATCTGAAATCGGCGCAAGTTGTCAAATGTTTCTTTGAGGTCTTCTAGCAGGGTGCCACGCTTCTTCGTCTTCACCACAATATCGTCTACATAGACGTGGGCATTTCTGCCGAGTTGCTTGAGGAGGCATTTCTGCATGCAACGCTGAAAAGTGGCACCGGCATTTCTCAAGCCGAATGTCATAGTCAGGTAGCAGAAAGCTCCGAATGGTGTGATGAAGGCGGTCTTCAGGCGGTCGGCTGGATCCAACTTGATCTGGTGGTAGCCTGAATAAGCATCCAAGAAACTCAACAGCTCGCATCCGGCTGTGGAGTCTATCACTTGATCGATTCGTGGTAAGGCAAACGGATCTTTGGGGCAGGCTTTGTTGAGGCTGGTGTAATCTATACACATGCGCCATTTATTGTTTTTCTTCAACACCAGGACTGGGTTGGCAAGCCATTCTGGAAAAAACACCTCCATAATGAAGCCGGCTGCCAGGAGCCAGGCTATCTCTTCTCCTACAATCCTTCTCTTCTCCTCTGACAGTCGGCGGAGGGGTTGTTTGACTGGTTTTGCGTCTGCTCGGACGTGCAGCTTGTGCTCGGCGAAATCCTTCGGAACACCCGGCATGTCCTTTGGGGACCATGCAAAGATGTCCCGATTCTCACGGAGGAAATCGACGAGCTCTCCTTCCTATTTGTTGTCCAGGTTTGCACCAATGACAGCAAACCTCTCCGGGTTCTCCGGGTCCAGAGGTATCTTCTTCGTTTCCTTGGCCGGCTGGAAGGAACCTTGAGCATCATATTCCTTGGGGTTAGGGGACAGGGCGGGCTGCTTGCCGGCCATGGCCACGACTCGGTCCAGCATCTTCTTCTCTTCCGCAATCACGAGGGACTCGGCCAGCCGGCTGCTGGCTGCAGCACACTCGGAGGATTTCTTGTAGTCTCCGGCTATGGTGATGATCCCCTTCAAACTTGGCATCTTCATCTTGAGGTAGGCGTAGTGGGGCACAGCCATGAACTTGGCCAGGGCAGGTCGACCAAGCAACGCGTGGTAAGGGCTCTCTAGATCCACCACTTCAAACCAGACTGCTTCTCGGCGGAAGTGATCCTTGTCTCCGAAGAGAACATCTATCTTGATCTTGCCGATTGGTGAGCAGGACAGGCCGGGTACAATGCCATGGAACACAGTCCGGCTTGAAATGAGATGCTTCGTCTTGATGTTCAGCTTCTCCATGGTGTCGCGGTACAGTATGTTGATGCTGCTTCCATCATCAATCAGCACACGGGAGAAACGGGCAGCTCACCTTTCAGTCGCGAGGGTGGCGTCCAACACCAATGCATACGAGCCGGGAGACGGCATCACCTCTGGGTGATCGGCCCGGCTCCAGCTGATAGGCTTCTCAGACCAATGCATAAACTCTGAGTTGCTAGAGGCCACTGCGTTGACTACTTGGTGCTGTCGGCACCGACTGCGCCTGTCCTCAATTTGGCTTGTGAAGACGACGTAGGCGTCGTGCTCATCTAGGAACTCATCTTGAATGGCTTCGACTGCTGGTCGAGCAGCCGGCTGCTGAGGGGCTGGAGACGGCGGGCCAGCAGGTGGAGACGGCAACAGCCCCTCGCCCTTGGAGATCCGTGTGAGCCAATGGCACTTCCGGGTCGTGTGGTTGGACGGCTTCGCGCCGCTGTGGAACTTGCAGGGGGCATCAAGGGTTTGCTCGTAGGAGAAAGTCGGCTGCCAAGCCGGCCTGCCGCCCTTCTGCTTCTTGGGCATGGGCCGCCCTTCAGGTTGTTCGTCTTCGACTGTGGCCACCTGCCGACTGGTGGAAGGCGGCATAGGAGCCTTGCGCTTGTTGTCGTTCTGGTAAGGGCGTCGGTTGGAGTCACCAGCCGGCGTCTTGGGGGCTGGAGCGAGCACCTTTCCAGGCGCATCCACTTGAAGCTCGGTCTTCATTGAGGAGTCGTCCATGGCGTACTTGTCTGCTATGATCAGCAGCTCGTTGAGGGTAGTCGGCTCATCGCAGAGGAGCCGGTGCTTGAGGAGGGTGCCCTCTCGGCACCCGGCGGTGAAATACTCTATGGCTTGAACCTCGTGCACCCCCTCGCAGGAGTTGCGGAGCTCGGTCCAACGCGTGAGGTAGTCGCGAGTCGATTCGCTGGGACCTTGGACGCACAAGGAGAGCTGGCGGGGCTTGGGAGGCCGCTTGTACGTGTTGGTGAAGTTACGGATGAAGACTTCCGTGAAGTCTAGCCAGCTGTTGATGCTGTAGGGCTTGAGGCTGTTCAGCCAAGTGCGTGTCGTGCCTTGAAGCATGAGCGGGACGTACTTCACGGCAACGCGCCTGTTGCCGCTTGCTATGCGGACTGCAGTGGAGTAGTTGATCAACCAGTCTTCCGGCTTCACGAAGCCGTTGTATTTTGGCGTGTCTCTTAGGAGCGAGAACCATTTGGGAAGGGCTCGTCGCGAATGCGGGGGCCAAAGCAAGGCGGGCCGACATCGTCTTGTTCTTTTAGCGCCAGGGATCGCGCTAGGCGGTCGATCCGGTGCCGGGCGTCATTCTCGCCGACTCCTTCGCGGTTGCCCAGTCGGCCACCGAGAGTCGGATGCGTGACAGGCGGCGGGGTGGGATATCTCTCCCCACAAGGCGGGGGAGGAGGCAGATCGCCTCATCGTTCCACAGCTCGGGGGCAGCCTTCTGCGTCGCGCTCGATGGTGAGCCGAGTCCGACTGCGGCTAGCAGCCGACTCCTTGTCTTTTCTCGCACGGGCGCCGTCTGCAGTCTGCGTCCGGGATGTCGCGCCATGCTCTCGGCGTTGGGGAGGACTTTCAGCATGGGCGCTGGCTTCATGCCGCTCTGCAACCGCGTCGATCAGCTGCTGGATGCGTCTAGTCATGTAGGGAAGCTCGTCGCCCCCAGCCCGTTCAGCTCGTCTACGGCCGCCTGAGCGGCACGCAGGTTCTCGAGTGGCGTGCCGTAGACTGGGCGGTCTGCTCTCAGCAGGTTGGCGATGGCAGCGCCGCGCTTCTTGACGAAACCGGCTTGGCTCGGCCCGCCAGGAGGCGGCGTACCGAAGGCGGCGCGGTCAACTTCGCGCTGGTGAGCCTCAGTGCGGCGTCTCATGGATGCTATCTTCTGGCCCTCCGCGGTGAGGGCGAGGCGGCATGCCTCTAGTGTCTTAGCGTCGGCGTCGGCCGGGATGGGGACGGACAAGTCGTGCAGCGCCGCTTGTAGGGCGTGGTGGGCGTCCTCGCCAGAGGCGGCGCCGTGGCTGATGACCAACACCTCAGTGACAGTGCTGCTGCCGCTGTCGGCTCGAGGAAGAGGGTCATCGATGATAACCACGTTGGTAGGGAAGGCGTCAAGCGATGCCGTGTCGGAGTCGACAAGCATCGGGTCGGTGGAGCCAACCGACTCCAAGTCCGCACCAGGCACGCTGGAGACGTGAAGCTGGTCGAGGAGGCTGACGAGGTGGCTCTCGGGGCAGTCTGTGCCCGCGTCAGACGCAGGCTCGTCGGAGATGCGAGCCTCACCAAGAAGATCGGCGAGGCAGCTCGCCGCGCAGGCGCCATCGACGCCTCGCAGCGCGACGAGGCAAGCGCCATCGGGCATGCCGGGCTGGCTACGCTTGCTGGGGAGGAAAATGGTTCCCATCCAGAACAGGTCTCCGGATGACGGTGCACCTGGCCCCACGGTGGGCGCCAAATGTCGGGTGGTAGGTGCGACATATGCCAACGGGTGGCTTATCATTGTGGGAGCCAGTATGACGTCGCCGGTGCCTGGAAACGGGATAAGGCGAAGACATGCACGCCGGCGAATCTTACCCAGGTTCGGGGCTCTCCGTGGAGATAACACCCCTAGTCCTGCTTTGCGGGGTCTCCGCATGATCACTAGATCAACACAAGTAGCTACAAGAGGCTCCTTGAGCTGTTTTGCCAGAGGAAGAAGAAGGGCAAGGCTAGCTCTCCTCTTCTCTCTACGTGGTGTCCGAAACTCTAAGAGATCAACCCTTTGCATGGGTGCCCTGGGGGGTTTATATAGGCCTACCGCCTAGGGGTACAATGGTAATCCGGCTGGACGTGGGTCCAGGTCGTCAGTGTCTGTATTCGCCGGCTTCTCCGCCGGCTGCTGGGGCCCGCCGACTGGTGGGTCCCGCTGGCGGCTGGTTACTGTAGCCTCGCCCCTGGTGACGAAGGCTTTGCCGAGGTATGAATGGCTACAGTTCCGCGGTCTGGCGGGCTCTCACTGTAGCCTTACCCCGTCTTGTCTTCTTAATGATGCACATACTTCGAGGGAGGGAGGTAGCCGGCTATCGGGAGCTGGCTATGCCCCAGGCCGACTGGGGGAGGCATGGCCGCCTTCGAGCATCTCTCTGGTTGAAGGGGCCCGCCGCCCACGGGCCGTACTGGCGCCTGTCCTGGGTGGCGTCATGGTCAAGATGGCAACAGTGTCGCGCCGGACGGGGGATGGCCGACCCGTACGGCGCACTGTTGCCACGCGTGCTCTGGGATTCAGGGGTAGCAGGCTGTACTGTAGCCACGCCCCGTCTCATCACCGTTAGGTGAGTGCAGTCCTTGAGGGTGCAGTCTTGGCCGGCCTCTGGGGGTCGGTCTTCTTGTGACCGGCTTCTGGGAGTCGGTCTTCTTGTGGCCGGCTTCTGGGAGTCGGTCATCTTGTGGTTATCTTCGGGAAGGTTCTTGAGGTCGGGTCGCCTTCCGGTAGTCGGCCTATGAGATAGCCGGCCAGGGGAAGGCGGCCCTGTGTGTTGGATGCTTGAAGGTTCGATCGGCTTGATAATTTCTTGAAGTGCCAGGGGGAGTCGGTTAGGCTACCCGTGGCCATTTACTCCAACACATAGCAATGCCTCGGTCCAGGATCTTGGTTGGCCAAGCTGTTAGATCCAGAAGAAACATCGTCCTTGTAGTTTTTGCCAGCTGCATAACAGGTAACAGCGACCTATTAGTATATTTGAAGTACATCGGGCAGGTGATGCTGGACGGGTTTAAAGGTGACAAGTACCTAGGCCGTGGCGGGTGCTTGGCATCTTGCCAGACGGTGGGAATCAGGTTAGAAACGTCAAGGGTGATGACGCTGCGCTAGCTGTCGGGGCCCGGTAAGGAGATCTAGAACCGTCGAGTAGGGTGTTTGTGGAGCGGCTCCGGTAGGGTGGACTACGGTGTGGGCGAAGCGGATCTGTGGCCGTGGACGAGGGCGTAGGTGAATCTGCTCCGGTGGTTGGGTTAAGGATGGTGTCGACGATGCGGATCTGCGGCCGTGGACGAGGCGTCAGAAGCTGCTCCGGTAGGTTGGATGAGGGTGCGAGGAAGCGGATCTGAGGCCGTGGACTTGTGAGTTGGCAAGGCGGCCCTGGTAGGGTTGAAAATGGTATAGGCGAAGCTACTCCGGTGGGGTTGACGATGTTGTCGGCGAAGCGGCTCCGGTAGGGTTGAGGAAGGTGTCGATGAAGAGGTTCAGAGGCCGTCGACGGGGGCGTCGGTGGGGCGGCTCCGGTCGGTGTGGACGAAGCGTCTCCGGTGGGGAGTACGAATGAGCCGCTGCAGATGCGCTGCGGTTGACGAGAGTACCGGCGAAGCAGATCCGGCGCCGTGGTACAGTGGTGGATGAGCAGTCTACTTGTTTCTAGGGGAGGTGGGAGGGGTAGATGCGGCCGCAGAAGCAGATCCGGCGAGGTGGACGCCGCTGGCAGTGAATGGGCTCTGGTACGCCGGTGGATGAGTAGTCTAGGGTTTCGAGAGGGGAGGGGAGAAAGGCCGATGAAGTACGTACGGCGTGATGTGAGATGCTCTGGTGCTGTGGAGTTAATCGTTTTTGCGGGAGGGGGAGAGGAAATGGGGGTGCCGTGTAGTGGGGGGAACCGGAAGTTACCAAAGCAGCCCCGATCTATTGTGTAGATGAGGGCGGTATTGTAACTGTTGGTCTCCGTGCACCAAGGACAAAAGGGGAATTTCACATGCTAAAGACTAAGGTGGAGGAAATTTTAGAAGGAGGCGGGAGATTTTGCCGCCCGCGGGATCGTTCGTATCAAGTTTCAACTAATTTTGGACCGTGCTAGCGAGAAGGTCATGCGAGACTGTGTACACGTGGCACACGTCAGCAGTTAATAACTGGTGTGTCCACCCCAGAAAAAATACAATAACTCGGGATGATGCGCCGATAACTTGGATGTTGACACGGGCGCGGCCAATCGTACGGGTGTAGTGGCGCGTTCACAAAAAAAGGGATCAGACGCTCAGCCTATGTATTTCTCGTGTAAATAGATAATTGAGTGCAATTGGTTATTTACTTTAAACATAATGCATTGACGTGTTAGTGTAGAGGCGCACAAAAAGAAATGGATATTGTAGTCCGCTGCTTAAAAGTGTTACCTCATATGATTACATAGCCTCCATTTCATAAATTGCGTACCCGTTGAATTCATATATGAATATTACATATATTACTTGATAATAGAACCTTAAATCATCCAAGACTAATGATTTTGAATGCAAGAGTAACAATGGTGCATGTACATGATAGCTACATTGGTTGTTTGAAGAAACATCACTGTAACTTTGGCATGCACAAGTGAAAAGGTTTATTTAAATAGAAAAAATGTGATATGTGAGTGTCCAATCTTTATAGCGTTGAATCGATATTGTACCTTTGGCCACGATACGAAGTAGATATTGATTTATGTTCAAGCGATGCACGTCCACGATCGCTAGATAGTGATACGTGAATGAATTGTGCAATCTCTCTCACACGCATACATATCTCATTTCCATGTGTTCATCGGAATCACACACGCGCACTTCGTGTATTTCTCTCCCTCCGTCAAGGTTAGAATTCGTCTTTCTACCCCGTCCTACAAGTCTCTCACACAGAAACACACACGCTCTCTCTCTGTCGAACACGCCCACCCCTTTAATTCCGCCCACCCACAACCACTAATGTCTCAAAGTATAATAATATCTCTCACACATATGCCTAAGGTTAACTCGAGTTCCGGAACCATATGAATACATACAATGAGATTCCAACAGAGCACCTTTTGTTTTGAGATTTCGCTCTCTCTCTCTCCCACACATTGTTTCTCGCTTCATTTTTTCCGGCACTTGCATGCACACAATTTTGTTTATCTTCGTGATGCTTTAAGTATGCCTCGCACAAATGCTATCTACCTATCCCTTAATATAGCTAGATATGTGTCACACAAACTCCTTCTCCCTACTAGCAAGATGCCCATGCGTTGCACCGAACATCATGATGCATTTGTATGAGTAGTTTATCTTGTGGGAGAAAAGGATGAACGAGGGAATGCCTTATTTGCAAATGCGGAGAGGGGTGTGGGTATCTTTTTGCAAAATTGCCACAGTTTCCTTCCTATCGATCGGGTATAAATCGGATGGCCTATATTGCAGGATGGCAGGAACACCATCATCACCAACTCTGTTTTTTTATAA